>NW_010512089.1:0-426 GCF_000687285.1 Phaethon lepturus
GGAGATGAGGGATCTATGGGGTGCTGTGCGTGCTGGCCTCAGGGTGCTACGTTGGGTGAGCACTGAGCCTTGGCTCAGGTGGCAGAGTTGGGGTGGGGAGGGACAGCTTTTGGGAAAAGCCTTTGTGGCACTTGGTGAGTGGCTGGGGCAGGGCTTTGCAGGGCAGCGTGAGAGTAACCCCCAGGGCATAAACATCGAGTGATCGGGTCTCTTCCACGGTCTCTTGCAGGATCTCGTGAAAAATCACCTGATGTACGCAGTGCGGGAGGAGGTAGAGGTCCTGAAAGAGCAAATCAAAGAACTGTTGGAGAAAAACTCCCAGCTGGAGCGTGAAAACAGCCTCCTGAAGACCCTTGCCAGCCCCGAGCAGCTGGAGAAGTTCCAGTCCCGGCTCCCCACAGAGGTCCTGTGCCCAGAGGAGCCGAG
>NW_010512089.1:481-972 GCF_000687285.1 Phaethon lepturus
TCCCAGCCCCGGCTCCCCACAGAGGTCCTGGGCCCAGAGGAGCCGAGCCCCGGGGCGGCTGCCCCAGCCCAGCACTCGGGGGGCTCTGCGGTGTAAGGTGGCTCTGTCCTCGGGGTGGGCAGAGCCACAGAACTCTTTCTACTTAATCTCCTGCAAAATCGTTTCCACCTTCATCTCACACGAAGGACTGCCAGATGCCGGCACTGAGCCGTGCCCCCCCGGGCAACCCCGGCAAACCAGCAGAGCCAACGGCCGGCTCCTGCACGAGGATGCTCTTCTGCGAGGGAGACGTGGGCAGCTGACCCCTCCCCATCCAACCTGCTGTGTGCCAGGAGTAAATCTGCCCATCCCAGGCTCTGCTGAAACCTGGGTGTCCATGACACCCTGGCAGTGCCAGGCGGCCTTCGGCGCTTTAATTGGGAATCCACGGTTGGAAGGAGCTCACGCCAAGTCCTGTGCCTTTGCTGTGCTGTGCAGCGGGGGGGGGGGGC
>NW_010512089.1:988-4113 GCF_000687285.1 Phaethon lepturus
GGGGTCCTCTTTCTGGCAAAGCCTGACGTTGGAGGAAGACCGTTGTTTAGTGAGCAACGCAGATTTGTCCCGCTCGCCACCCAGGAGCATGCTGGAACCCAAACCTGACTGAGCAGCACTTGTGGTGGCAGTTGCGGTGTAGTGCATGGCTGTACGCACATCAGTGTGGGGATTACAAGGAAAAAAAGCTTGTTTTATTAGTTCGGGCATCTTCTGTAGCTGTATCTATGTATAAACACACGCATGAGCAGTGCCCATGATGCTGTGGGGTGCCCTGCTCTGGGCCAGCTGTGCCCATGGCTGTACAGCTGGGGGATTCGAGGCAAGACTGGAATAGCGAGCAGCTGTAACTGGGTGGCCAGCACCACGAGCTGCCCGAAGGAGCGGATGGATTCACCCCTCTCTGGCATCCACTGTGACGGAGCCGTGCGGCAGCGCTGGGAGCATCCGGACTGACTGCTGGGCAGAGCCACGACAGGGGCTGTGCTCCAGCCCGCTGGGTTGGGGGGAGCTGGCCTGGGCTCCCCACCTTCCCTGGCCAGTTCTCTGGGAAGTGACGGGACGTCCCTCTTGACGTCGGAAGTGGTGATACAGTTGTGTAAATCTAGGTAGAAATGGCAATAAACTCTACTTTTTGTATAAACGTGCACCCAAAGCTGTGTGTCTGTGGCTGGGAAGAGGGAGGTGTTGGGGGGGTGGGTGTGCGTGGCTCACTGGGGAAGGGGCTGGGGCTCACTGGGAGGGGACTGGTGAGGATGCTTACTGCAAACCTGTGGGGGGCTGGGATCGTCCTGCTCCCCAGCTGGGGAAACCTGGCAGCTCCCCACCTTGGGGGGTCGGTCCCTGGTTGAGCTGAGATGGGATTTTTGAGTTGTGAGCAGGTAGCCCCTTCTCAGGGGGCTGGGTGTGTGGTAGGGAAGGGGGCCCTCAGCATGCAGGTCTTTGCCCTCTGTGTCATGCCTGTGAGCAGGGGTGTGTGCAGGGCAGGCTGGGGAGGAAAGCAGTGAGGAGGCTCTTCCCAGACTGTGGGGAGCTGTATGCACCCGCAGCCCAGCTCTGCTTTTCCTCTGGTGTTTTTGTTCTGTTGCTTCTCAGACATCACTGGTTTGTTTGTTGGTTTGTTTGGGGTTTTTTAACCATCTTGAAACGTGGAGTGAGGGTCAGAGGATGTGGAATAGTGCTGGATGGGGGCTGAGGGTGCCCCAGCCCTGTCCTAGGGTACAGCCAGCCTTGGATTCAGCCCCATGGAGTGGGTGGGAGAGCGAGGGAGGAAAAAAAAAAAAAACCACCAACCCTCCACCTCTGGGGATGCTGGGTGGCTGTGCTATTTGGGTGAGGGTTAAAGGCTGGTGGGTACCAGGAGAGCCAGGAGCTATGTCAGCAGAGCCTCAGGCTGGCAGGATGTTTGAAGTTAGGTGCAGTATCCTCCCCCAGGGTTTTACACGCTGGACACAACTCCTGGGCGAGCTGGAGACACCCCCAGCCCAGTGAAGGGGGCCGGCAGTGCCCCAGGCCCAGGGTAGCTGGCCACAGCCTGCGTTGCCAGCAGCACTGCTTTCGGTCTCTGCCGCGGCGAGGGTGACTCGGCCCCAGCTGTGAGTCACGGCACAGCCGGAGAGCTGAGGACGGTTGGCTCCCTGGAAACCCCGGGTAAACAGCAAAACACAGGCCATGGGGCTCGAAACCTTTATGGGGCGCCTGTCCCCTCCCTGTCCTGTCGGTCCCAGGGCTGGGACCCAACCGCAGCCTCGTGCAGGCAGCCCTGCAGACACCGGTGCGAGGGCTCGGTGTGCACATGCATGTGCCTTGAGTGTGCGAGTAACCGTGTGTGTGTGGTTGCTTTCCCTGCTGGGTGCGGGCATGTGCAAGGCACCCCCCATGCCATGTGTATGCGCATCTCTTGCTCATACAGGCATTGCAGTGAGCTGGGGGGGCACACACACACGCACCCCGGTGCTGCCAGGCTCTTGCGTGGTACAGCTTCTCCAGGAAGGGCTGGCCCCAGGGCAACTGGATGCCAGCTGTGTTTGCACTGGCCATTTCACTATAAATGACTGCACCTAACTGGGTGCCACTGGGCTGGCAGCTGCTGGGAGATTGTCCTCCCACCCTTCTGCACCCCTTGGGATGGGGAAGGTTTGGGCTTCAGCGATGAGCTCTGTACCCCATCTGGCCCTGCTGCACCCCACACCCTGGCTGCATTTGAGAGATGCAGTGATGGCGTTTGGAGTCTGGAGCCCTGTTTGCCACCTCTCCCTGTCCTCTGTTCCCTCCCCATGGCCCTGGGACTTCCCCACAGCCCTCGCATTCCTTTTTAGAGAGGGGACAGGCAGTGGCACCCAGGCAGACCCCACTCATCACAACGGCTCAGCAAAACCCACCTACCCCAAACCACTTGCTCCAGATCAGCCTTTCTCCCACGGGTGGGCAGAGCCCTTTCCTGTCCCCGCAGCGTGGTGTGTTACCGTGCCAGCCAATGGCACCAGGCAGCCCCATCAGAAACCCCTCCCTGTTTGCTGGCACATGCCACCGCAGGGCTGTGCATGGCTGAGCCCAGCCCCAGTGGTGTCCCCGGGGTCTCCTGGGAGCAGCAGGAGAGGAGCTGAACCCTTGGGCTGAGCACCCGGCTGTGGGTGCAGCAGCCCCCCGCAGCGTGGTGTGTTACCGTGCCAGCCAATGGCACCAGGCAGCCCCATCAGAAACCCCTCCCTGTTTGCTGGCACATGCCACCGCAGGGCTGTGCATGGCTGAGCCCAGCCCCAGTGGTGTCCCCGGGGTCTCCTGGGAGCAGCAGGAGAGGAGCTGAACCCTTGGGCTGAGCACCCGGCTGTGGGTGCAGCAGCCACACAGGGCCTGCTCCCCAGCTCCTGCCGTGTCTGGGGGATGGAGGAGGTCTACAAACACCTCTGCATCACCCGAAGTCGCCCTACGCCCTTCCCAGGCCCTCTGGTTATGGAAAAGGCTTGGAAACACCCCGTTCCTTCTGGACGCGATGTCCCCTTGCAGCGTGCCGCAGGCCCTGGAGGAAGCGGTACGCACTGCGCAGCACCCAGAAGGAGCGAAAGGCCCGTCCCGCCCCATGGCACGGCGCTCTCTGGCTCTCTGCCCCACCAGCCCCTGGGCTC
>NW_010512090.1:0-236 GCF_000687285.1 Phaethon lepturus
AAATGCTGCATTGTGCAACTGCCAGTCTCGGGAGGGTTTTCAAGGTTTCTCTCCGCTACCCATCACAGCTCTCCCGGAGAAGGGTGTCCCTTCCACTCCAGCTGCCACTTAAAAAAAAAAAAAAAAAATCATAATTACCTCTTCCTTTTTGGGTAGGGAGGAAGGAACTTGTGCTCTCCCAGCTGAGAATTTATACCCCAAGGAACAAATGCATCTATTGTGGCTGGGGGGGGGGG
>NW_010512090.1:249-1463 GCF_000687285.1 Phaethon lepturus
CCCGGACCAAGCATCCCTCTTGCCCTCCAGCGCCCGGCTTAGCCCCAAGAAAGGCAGGTTTCCTAAGGGGCGACACATAGCATTTTTACCCCCAGAGCCGAGACGGCGGGGGAGCTCTGAGCCTTGCTGGGACTTTTAAGCAAGGTTTCAGTTAATCACTCACAGTAAACAGCCTCCCATCTCATGAGGGAAAACAGCGGCCATGTAGGGAGACAGAGAAAGATGTTAACATTTTATGCTATTTTGCCCCAGAGACTAAAGTCTCTAAGCTCGACTGAGAGTCACCCTCACCACCGTGGGTTTTTATCGCTGAGGGAATGCAGCACAACATAAACGTGTTTTGCTGTGCAGCTTTACAGAAAACTGCCTCCAGCTCGACCGTAATCGTCTCCACACCCGCACCCAGCAAAGGCAGAGGCAACGCATTCAAAAGTATAATATTTGCAAGAGACAGCAGATGGTGCTCCCTTGGGTGCAATTTCAGGAGAAGCCTCACATTCTGCACTTTCCGATGTCTGTTTTAGCCGCACAGGTTTGATGCTACAACAGCAGTTTTTTGGCGATGTAGTCACAAGCACGCACGACACAATCCCGGTATAAGATGTTGCTGTCACGAATCATGAGCCTTCCCGTTTTGAACAAGCGGGGAGGATAAGTGGAATAGACCGGCGATTAGACAAATGCCCATGTAATTGTTTGATCACACCCCACTCCGTGTGCCCGTCGAAGCCAGTTACCGAGCTAGATCAGCCTGTAGTACGATGGGAACTGCGGGAGGCGCACGAAGGCGTGTTCCCTCACAGTGTCAGCAGCCGGGCAGGGCTGTGAATGTTCTCACAAGCCCTACAGCAACACACTCAGAGGCTCCATAACCACGGAGCCCTCCGGACGTCCTAGGTGCGGGGCAAGCCCTCAGGGCGCCCGGGGGTGCCAGTGTGCCCCTCGGCTCCCGCCGGGGCGGATACGGACGCGCTGCTGGGTTTTCTCGGCACAAGGAGGCACCGCTAGCCCGCAATTCGCCACCCCAGAGTTTCCGTTTGTAGCCCTTCGGCCTCCTGAGCTACCGGGCTTTAAACTCGCCACCTGGCCAGGGGAAGTCTGATGGAGGCAGCAGAGGAACCGGGAAGGGATCCCCGCTCTCCGCCGGCCCACCGGGCACAGGGCGGCGGCGCTGCCCCGCGCAGCCCCGTCCCCTGGGTTCAGCCCTGCCACGG
>NW_010512091.1:0-309 GCF_000687285.1 Phaethon lepturus
GGCGCTGGAGGCTTTGGGGGGCATTTTGGAGGGAGCGCTCGCTCGCCCCTCCAGCTCAAGTTGTTATCTTCCCTCGCTTTCCTCTCGCACCGTGTATTCTGAAGTACTCTCAGGGCAGTCAAGAAAAGGGGCTGAAAACCACCTTTTGTACCCCAAACTCTGCGGAGCAAAGAGCCAGAGCCTCTGCGGCAACGTGCTGGCAGAGCGGCGCGTCCCGCTGGGACCCCTCGGCCCCGCGGGCCCCTCACGTAGCTCCAGTCGCTCCGCTGCTCCCCCCCGGCACGGGCCGGGGAAGAGGGGCACTCCCTG
>NW_010512091.1:367-1169 GCF_000687285.1 Phaethon lepturus
CGTGTGGGTGTGTGTGTCCGTGTGGGACCGTGTGTGTCTGTGGGTGTCTGAGCGGGTGTGCGCGCGCTCAGGCTGTCTCGCTGCAAATGGAGCTTGGGAGGCCCAGACCGGGGGTTGATTTTCTTTGGATGACTTTCCCCGATTGTCTAAAGCAATAAAAGTAAAGAAACTTTGGGGGAAATGGTGGTTGCGGGGAGATTATTTTTGCAGTCCTGGTGCAGGCGAAACTCCTGAGGCTTCAGGGGAGTTTCACTCGCCTGAGGACTGCAGGAACTGGCTTAAATTGAATAAAACTGTAAGTACAGTAGAGGGGACTGGGTAAGAAAGAGTTCTGCAAAAGCAACAAAACCAGAGAGCACAATGAAGAATAGAGCGGGTTACGCCGCGGTGAAAGTATGTACTGGTTGTTATAACACCGTGCCTCTAGAATAAATTATGTCCCTTTAAAAAGTAATACTTTAACTGTGGAGCTATATAGAGACAATTAAGACGATATTGTTCTCATTTCCCTCCCCCCCCCGCCTTCCTCCCTCTCTCTGCAGTAGCTCTGTGGAAACTTTTAATGCTGCAGCTTGAAACTTGGGCCTCTGGGTCTAAAATGCCTGAGAAAGCACTGCGGGCTCTAACTGTAAAACATTCCTTCGGCGGGCCCTGGAAACGGGGCGCGCTGGCGCGGGCGAGGTTCAGAGGGATCACATGTAAATGAGGGCTGGCTGCAGACTCCCGAGGAGCGTTTTATTTCGCTTAAACCTGAACTTGAACTTGCAACCGCGCCGCCGGAGCCCGGGATGGGCAGACCGTG
>NW_010512092.1:0-573 GCF_000687285.1 Phaethon lepturus
GGCGCCCCCCTGCCTCTGGCTGCCCGGGCCACTGGGGTCAGCAGAGCAGGTTCCGTTGTACCACATCTAGGCTACAGCTGGTGGCAAGAACTGGCCTAGACCTCATAGCCCATCGATAACCACGCCTTGACAGAAAGTCAAAGGGGAGAAGGGAAAGTTCAGCATCAAGAGCGAACTGTAGTCTCGTCCGTAACTCCAGAGCCGCTGCAGCTGATTCCATTTGCCCAGGTTTCAATTTGCAGTACGGAGCTGCCTCCCGGGCGGGGCTGCGTCGCGGCGCTGGGGGCTGGGTCATAGAGGTGGCTCCTGCCTCGCTCACTGGCATCAAGCTCTTAAGTAGGATGGCATCATAGGCACTGCAACAAGAAAACAAAAAACAACGGGGCATTGTTTTGTTCACTAAGCTGCGACGTAAGAAGCAGGAACCGCATTGTTGCAATTTAATCTTATGTAAAATTGGAGATAAAAATAGTTTTCTGTTCGTGCGCGCCTTCTAACGGCTCAAAGCCCACCGCTTGTAAGTCCGCGTTCATGTGCGTAGTCACCGGGACGTTCCGGTTATGGTCTTTCCCC
>NW_010512093.1:0-12787 GCF_000687285.1 Phaethon lepturus
CTGCCGGGTGTGGAACGCAGCGTCTGCAGGTGAGGCCTGGCATGCCCTGAAACCCGCGGCTTTCAGGCAGGTCCTGTGAGCGGCGGACTTCAATTTACATGCTTTTGGGGACTTCGAAAAACTTCCAGGTGCGAATCCGGACCCCTGCTTAGGTAGTGTAAGCCGTGTGGTAATAGGCTTTTTATTATTACCCAAGTTCGTTTTATCTGTCTCACTTAAATTAAGCCCTTGCAAACTCTTGGCATAGCCGAGGAGGTGGTAAACGGTAGCATGTGGGTGAAATGAATGGTGTCATTGATGGAAAGAAAGCCCCTTAGTCTGGCTTTGAGAGTAGACGAAATGGAATGTAAAAATCTAATGTGTTACCTTTTTCAGGCAGATCTCAGATCATTGCTATAAAAGTAATCTGTTCGTTTCTGAATTAGTAGATTTATGACATGAAGATTTTTGTGAAACTACTTGTATGCATTCCTGACAAATGTACTTCATAACCAGAATTCAGAGCAGTGAAATTTCAGTCTTTGCTTCAATATATATTTGTATAATCCCTAAATGTGTGTAGAAACAAGAGACAGCACTGCTTACATATCTTGATTGTGGGCCCAACATGTTTACTGACCATTTTCAAATAATATTGTTTGCTACTAGTATCCACTTCAAGCTTGCTGATTATTTGATATCCTGTTAAAGAGTTTGTCCAAAAGAACTTTCCCTAAAAGGATTGTTTATAAGTTGCTTTTCAGATATGATTAATGAAACAGATTGGATTTCTATTCACAAAAAGGTCAATTCAGAAGACGAGATAAAAGTCTTTAGAAAACAGTTGTATGTGAGGAATGATTAACCTCTTAGGGAAGCCAGTTTCTGTAGCATGTTGATACAGATTTTTTTCATGGGTTAAGGCCGTTATATTTTGGAAGCTGCAATCAGGAAATTTCATGGCTTAGCCCGTATTTTCAAACTCTTATAATCTGTCTTTGTAGCGTATGATAAACCTCGCAGAGTTGACCCCTTACATCCTGTGTTCCATCTGCAAAGGTTACTTTATTGATGCTACAACTATTACAGAATGTCTGCACACCTGTAAGTATCAGTATTGTCATTCTAAGAGTCTAGTTGCAAATTCAAATAAGAATCAGCTGTTCTTATGTTGTGGCTTCACAAAGATAATTCTGTTTGAAGTGAATGTGTGTTGTGTTTATTCTGTTCCTTAAGGAAAATATATTTGTGGATGTTTTAAGCATCAGAAAACAAAAATAGAGCTGCTACATACATTTTTTAAATATTTTTTTTTAAGTAGGCTCTAGAAATTTGAGTGTGTAACTGAGAAAAGAAAGTTGAGTGGCTTTGCTCCTAAAGGAATAGAGTGTTTCCTAACCTGTTGCTGATAGGAGCTTGTAATTTCCCAAAACTCAGTAAGTGGCTGTGTGGAAATACCAGTTCGGATATAGAAATGGTTATATGCACCCATGGAACAGTTAGTCTATAATTTGATGAATAGAAATAGATGGATAATAAAAAACTGATTTGAGTGTTTTAGTCCTCAATAATTAGCAATATTAATAGAATAATCCCAATTGAATATTTGGGAATGTTGTATCCTGTACAGTCAGAAAGCTGCTGTTTACTTGAGTTTGAAAGTTGAAAGACTTGCTTCATTTTGTCTCTGACAAATTTTTGGGTGTAGGTCTGGGTGTAATTGTTCCTCTTGCTTGAAAAGATGGTATTGTATAACAGACGTGACTTTTATGTTTTGGGTTTTTTTCTTTACAGTTTGTAAAAGCTGCATAGTGAGACACTTCTACTATAGCAACAGATGTCCAAAATGCAATATTGTTGTACATCAGACACAGCCCCTTTATAATATCAGGTAATAAGTTCATGCCATTTTTATAGTTATAATTTTTTTCAAGTTTTGCTGCTTGCTTTTAAATGTTTTGTTTTACAGACTTGTAGTGCTTTCCTATTTCAAATGAAGGAATAGGTACAAAAAATGCAGTGTCCTTTGTTGTTTTAAGCTTCATCTCAATAGTGAAGATAAAACAAGAAATTGAGTATTTTTATCTAGTTTGTATCCCTTTCTAGGGTTTGTTATCCCCCACTTTGGGCATTTTTATGCATTTGCTCGGTGTTACAGGTGATATAAGATCTTTAACTATTTACTTAGATTTTCTTTTAGACAAAGCTATGTTGGCATGGTATACTTATTAACTCTGACAATTGAGGTTTAGTTTCCTGAACTGTTCATGAATTCTTGAAGGGTGGTGCTTTTAACTTCACATGGCTTCTTCTGTGGAAGCTCTGCTGTCAGGATATGAATTTAGACAGATGGAGTTGCTGCTCTGTCATTCTTCTCTTTACATATTTCAACAGTGTCTTTGTCATCAGTTACAATTTAATGAAAACCATTCTGCGTTGCACCAAAGACACTCTCATTTTTTTCTCTTTAATAGACTGGATCGGCAACTGCAAGATATAGTCTACAAATTAGTTGTCAATTTGGAGGAAAGTAAGTCCCTTTATTACCATCTAGAGATTGAAAAGACTGAACAGAAAACAGTAATTCAAAGCCCTGTTTCTACTCTGGGCTCTTTAAAATAGTTTTGTAATGTTTGGTTACATCTTAATGAATTAGCTGTGCTAACTGGCATCTTTGTGGCTGATAAATGCTATTATGGATAGCAGTATGTACCCTGTCTCATGAAACACAGGTGTCGCTATATCCAGGTAGTATTTCATAGTCATGCCTCATATTTTTGTGTAAGTACAGAAAATACCACTCTGTCTAATAAGTTCACTTGCCTCCATTGAAAAGAAGTTGCGAAGACGAATTCTCTCAAATGCTTTTATTTTCGTCCTGGCTGCCACATTTTTTTTTTTTTTTTTTTTTTTTTTTTTTAATTTAAGGTGTGTTGACTGTTACATGTCATTTACCTTGAACTGGGGGAGCAAATTAATGCGCACAGCCCACCAGGGTGGACTAAATGTAATGTACACATCTAGTGAATATATGTAGACTATAGATGGTATAAAAAAAAGTCATGACAGCCAGAAGGATACTACATTTTGCAGCTATTTCAGCATGATTTATGGCCAGTTTCTCTGATTTCTTCCCAGTTTTTACTAACAAACTCTTAGTCTAGTTATCTTGAGTGTCCCAGCCTCATATGGAATACTAGTGATGGTGATGGTCTGTAGGAACTTGGAAAGTTTTACTGCTCTGACCGTTGGAAATTATATGGATATTCTCAGCATCTGAAATAACATTCCAATATGTTCTGTATTGTGGCTTTTTTTCAGGAGAGAAAAAACAAATGCATGATTTCTATAAAGAAAGAGGATTAGAAGTGCCCAAACCAGGTGAGCTGTAATCACTTTAGAGGATACTGTTAAGGAAATATGTACTACACCATTTTTTCTTAAGGGCTTTCCTTGAAATACTAGCTCACAACTGAAGAAGATATGTAGTATTGGAGGTACAGGATTCTTGGTTGTCTGATTACTGTAACTTGTCACAGTTCTCGGATTACAAAAGTAGATGAAACTGGCAGCACTTAAACCCAGATTGCATTTGGATTCTTTTTAAACAGATCATGTTTTGCCTACAACCAGGAAATACATATAAATGTGTGTTAATTTTATTTTATGGCCCTTAATAAATACTAGATGTTACAAAGGAGTAAAAAATAAGAACTTCAAAGTCTGTTGACAGATGAGGGATTATTGTAATTATTTTTTTGTCTTACTATCAAATAAACAGCTCTTTGAGAAGTTCCATGCTGAAAGCTAATAAAATGCTTGTTCAGACACACAGCATGAAATGTATGAAGAGCTGATTTAGTAAAAAAAAAAAAAAAATAGGATGAATTGTATGGGCTCTTTTTCCTTATGAGCTCATCTTCTTTGCTTGGCCCATGTTAGCATCTTATGCTGCTTATTATTTCAAGTTATGTTTGCATTTTGGCTATTTGAATATTTTAGCTGTCCCACAGCCAGTTCCAGTGAGCAGAGGAAGACCTCGAAAAGTTCTGGGCTCCGTGTTCCGGATCCCACCAGAACTTGACATCTCCATACTTCTGGAGTTCATTGGGTGAGTTGTGGTCAAACGTAAGAGCCAGTGGCTGAGAGTGCTGCTTGTGTGTGCTCAACCGCCAACTGGCTCTTAGTTTTCATTGAATGCGCGTTTCCCCCATCTTGAATAGCAGTGGGGACCTGGTTTTAACTTACAGTGCAATAGTGACAGCCAACTATATATAGGTAGATGATGCAGATAATTAAACGTGTAAATTGTTAAATTAAACTGCCCATGAAAAACTAGGGAGAATTCAATAGTTTTAAAACTTACACTTCCTTAGTCTCTGTAGCAGACAGATATTTCATCATTCAGTTAACTGAGACTACACTACTTTGTTAAAAATAAACACATGTAAGTGGCATTACCATTAATGCTGACAGTGCCAGGACCTGCTCATGTAACTTGGGGACTGCGACTACAAACTGGGCAGCAACGTTCTCGTAAATGTTATAGGTGGGGGTAGTAATGTGGTCTACTGTTAAGTTTGCCTGACAGTTTCCCAGACTTTAATAAACTATGCTGAAGCTTTTGTATTGGGAGTCACCTTTAGCCATGGGTTGTGGGGGGGAAATCTAGCCCAAACATGAGTTGTTTTCAGGAACACAAGAAGGAGAAATTGTATTGCTTTGGCCGTACGCAGATTTATATGTTAGTGATTGAGAGAGAGTAACTGAAAAAGGATTGCAACCTGTAACTACTCTGCTAGCACCACACAGTGCAGAACCTTAATTGTGGAGGGAAGTGGCTTGACTCTCGTGCAACTCTTATTCCTCTATGCACATTGTGCCTGCTTTTGGCCTGACTTTGTCCGAACAAAACGTTCAGGGAATTCCAATAAGTGATCATAGCAAACTATTACACAAATGATGTAAAATCAAACCCTCAGAAATTGGGAAATTCTATCTGCAAAGCATACTATTCAACCTCACTCTTTTTAGACATCCTGTCCTGGTCTTTTTATCTGTTATGCCCAGCGTCTCCACTGTGTCTCACTTTATTCAGAGTACAGAACAAATTTGCTCCATGGGTAAATGTTGGTCAGGTGATGTGTGGTTCTTTGTTTTGTTGGCTTTATTTTTGTGTTGTCCATCATGTGGCTGCTTTATTTCTTTAAATGGATGAGGAGTGGGACTGCAGGCAGAAAATAGAAGGTCTTAGAGCTAAACCTCTAGGGAACAATGCCTGACTGCTATAGAATGTCCTTGTGAATCCACATATGTGACTTAACTTCAGTGTTTATTTCTTCATGCCTGACTTGCAGAAGTGCTGAATGCTGACAGGCGCAGCTGAAAGCAGTGGCAGTCATGACTAAAACTATAGTATCAAGTGTTCTGCAGACAAATTCAATCTTGGATGTCCCAAATTGGGCACTTGCAATTCTTGGTTACCTTTCAACACAGTCGGTCTCAGGTTCTTCTTTTTAAACAAGGTATTATACTGCCATTCTGCTGAGTAGTATGGAACAGAAATACATTCATGTGTTGAGACTGAGGAAATTAACGGTTTTGCATTAAAAGCAGGTTTGTCATAAGTAAAGCCAAGAGCCATGTGTTGAACAGGAGAGGAAAGGCTCTATATAGCTGTTCAGCCTGTGACCATTGTGTATTATATACTTGAAACTTAAGTGTAGTTTTTAATTGTACTTATAAAGGCTTTTTTCCCTTTAATGAATGTGGTATAAAACATACGATGTAATTAGTACAGGGTCCCAGTGACCTGGTGCTCAGGCATGCTTTTTACCCCACTGGGTAAAACATGATTAAATGGATAAATACAGACATAAGGTAAGATTCTTTGACTAAAATCTCAGTAGAAAAGAGTAAGTATAATGCTATTTACCCTACATTTATATTGGATTAGGAATGTTAGGAAAATACGGAGTTCTTTTACTGCCTTGGCTGTGACTGTATGTCATTACGTTACCATCTAGATATGAGTTTGAGGGATGCCCGTTCTGGGACCCATGATGGGTACCAGACACTGCTGTGCTGGCCCGGCAGGTGGCAGAGGGAGCATGCTTTCGTACCAACAGCTTCACATCTATCTCAGTCAAAAATTACTTAAAAAATGGGAATTAGATGTTTGTTCCTTTTCAGGTTAGAACACTTGGTGACTCTATAGGAAAGCTTCCTTAGATTGTCTTGACTGCAGGATTAGATACAGTTTGAACTCATTGTAGTTAAAGTACTTTGGTTTAGATCTTCACTGTGAAAGTCTCCTGGTTACTAGCCCCTCCTCCCCTGTGATTCTCAGCAGGTACATTTTTCTTTTTTCAGAGCAAGAGAAGGATGTTGGGCAACTTAGACCTCAAAACTAGCAAACGTGTACCTGCCTGTCTGAAACAAAATGACTTTTGAATCTGTGTTGTTGTATTTGTTTTTCTGGTAGTTTTATTTCAAGCTTTCATTTTGGTGTTTTTAGCAAAGTAGGTAATATTATGCAAACACCATCTATACTATGTGAAACTATACACTGTTTTTGTTACTTATATGAAGGGAAGTGCAGAATGTTTTTAAACAAAAGATGATGGCCTAGCAGCATCTACTTTGCAATTTATTTTAGTGACTTTTTTTAACCCTTGATCTTCTTTTATACTTAATATGTTTAAGGGTTAATATGTTTTCCCCTTCAAAGGTTAAAATCAAAGAGCTTTTCTTGGCAATGAGAGATTAAGACAGCTCTTTGGATAAAGAAAACTCAGAGTAGATTAGACCAGCCAACAGAAATTGTTACTTTGAAAGTCTGACTGTCTATATTGTGTCTTTAGAGTGTGTTATCTAGTCTCCTGTGGCTGTGGAATTGTATCAAAAAAAATGACAGCTGTAGTGGAAAAGCTTTTCTATGGTTTTTTTTTTTTAGTAACTTCAAATTGCATTTCAGTGACAGAATTTGATGAGAGTTTTACTTAACTTTGATAACTGGTACATATTTAGCGGTGGAGATACTCAGTTACAGTAATTTGAAGTGCCATGCTAATGTGTGATCTGCACAAGCATTTGTTTACTATATCAAATGGTCAGTAGAAGTATAGTTGATTTAGGGATGTTTGATTTTTGCCCTCTCCAGTGCAATGAAATACTGCATTTTTTCCCTCTCTCATATGTAGATACTTGCTAATGCAATGAAAGAATACTGAAATGTCATGAATTGGGCTTGATTAATTGAGAAATTTATACATTGCACTAGAAGATGGAGGTGTGGATCAGTAATAGATCACATGCTCAGATTGTGTAAATCAATGAACCTCTGTTGAGGCCAGCTGGCAATTTGGTCATTTGCCACCTTTGTGTGTATTTCACCTTCCAGAGAAACACCTGCAGCTTTCCTGAGTTCCTAGATAGCATTAGCATTAATCCTGTGATATAAAGAGTCTGGAAGGCCAACAACTGGCCCAGAGAGCCTCTTTGGTGGTTGGACATGTTCTGTCAGTAGCTTCTTAGGTACTATCTGTTAAAGTTCCAAATGCCAAGGATGATGAAGTATGGATGTTTAAGCAGCGTTAATACTGCAACCTATTCCTACAAAAATGAATGTTATGTTGTGTTTAAAAATGGCTTTAGGCTGTGTTGGTTTTTTCCATTTCATGTAGGCAAACCTTAAAGTCATAAATAGCTGAGTTTATAAGAAAAATGGGGTACCAAATAACGGGTAGGAGAAAAAGATATATAAATTCAGTCTAATATTATTTCACGTATTAGAGTTTAATGAAAGGAAGAGCCTGATTCAGGAAATAAGCTTGTTATGCCAAACTACTGAATCAATAAGTCACTATTATAATAAAGAGCTTGAGGGTATTAATAACTGTTAACCTTAGCAATATTGATTGTTTTTACTCTTCTCTTGTTTTTCAGAGCTAACGAAGGCACAGGGAATTTTAAGGTGCAGATGTGTTTTGAATTTTTCTTTTATTATTTACTTCAGAAATATGTATAACCTGAATGTATTTAATTTAGCTTGTTTTTCTTACACTGAGTGCAGCCTGAACTTTCATCAGCATGGTAATAACCAACCTTGGATTACAGTGTACTTTCACACCTATTATTGTATAGCATCACAGAATAGGACAAGAATGCTTCTGAGGCTACATAATTAAAGTTTTGGTGGGAGAATGTGAATGATACTGGTGAAACCTCACCTAGGTGATTCTAGCTTCTTATTCTTGCATCTCTTTCCAAAAAGTGCACTACTGTGGCTTTTATTGGCATCCTAAACAAAAATGTAGCCATTGTCTAAAACACTGTTTTTTGAAGAAGATTTTCAATTGTAGTGGAAAGCTTGCATAGGTTATTCGGAGGAAGCATAGCCTGAAGTATAACAGTAATGTAGTAAATTGCTGTGTGCTTAAATATATATTAAAAAAATCGTACAAATTGTCTAGACAGCACAATACACTTCCTTAGCCAGCAGAAAACTTTTCTCCATGCCTTCTCTAACCAAATTTGTTGTCTGAATGGTGGCTGCTCTGCTAAACAAGAAATAGTGTTCCCAGTCCTGGCTAAAGCATACAGCTCTTCTTCCTATACAGATCTTACTGAGCTGCTTCATAGAGGAGCTGTACATTGTTTGCTGCCTTCATGATTCCATATGCTGTAGTTAGAGATGCTCAGAGTGTGTCATTCCACTATTTTGGCTAAACATTTAGAAAACAAGACTCTATTCAAGGCAAGAAAGAGATATAATTTAAAAATACACAGTATATGTTGCATTTAATCTTTCATTGTATTGGAATTGTAGGGCTAAAAGATGGAATGGCACAGAATAATAGAATGTAAGAGACACCTAAGTGGTACAGTTAGCAGCAAAATTTTACTGTTGAAGAATTTGAGAAAAAAGTGTGTTAGTAACTTAAATATGAATTGTCCTGATTGTACCATTTTAGTAATTTCCTTCATGTTTTCAGGTGAGTTGATTTCAGATCAATATATTTTAGGTACAAATTTGACCTGTTGGATATGATTGCAGTTATTCATGCTATTCTTAATAGTAATTACATCTACTATGGCAGAGCTTAGTAGGCAATTTCAAACTCTCAAATATAGAAATACGACATAAATTTAACCATGAGTTGGAATGTGAATACAGTTTCATAAATCAAAATTGATGTGTAGAAGGGGAGCAATGTTCCTGAAAATGTCTGCAGTCAATTTTTTTCATCTGTTACACCCCCTACTCACCTAGCGTGTTTTCTTCTTTGTTACCCTTACATTTCACACTTGTTTTTTCATTGTCTTGCCCTTATATGACCTCCCATCCTTCCTGTCTCATATTTGCCCTTCTTTCTGCTTTGTTTTTTATCATGTTCATTTTGAGCCACAGAAGAATGACTGTAGGTTATTTTATTAACTTGTATGTTCTAATATTAAAATTTGTGTCAGACACTTACTTCCTCTGAAACAAGCTATTCCAATGTGAGTAGTTTTGCCTTCTAAAAAATACTTGTCTCGAACGTCATTAAGGAGTGTTTGTGACTCAGAAAAGGTATTTTTTGTGTGTGTGTGTGTTTTCCCCTGTTAAGCCATAAATATTCATGCTTATTGTAACTGTAGTGTTCTGAGGATGTTAAAGATGAAAGACTGTCCACCATTACTCACAGTGAATAGTTCTGTAGTGCAAATAACCCTACTATCCGTAGACTAAAGTTTGTGTCCATATTTAGACTTAAGAGTTTTAAGAAATGCCACATCTTTTAGCTGGTATTTTTCTCCAGCATTTTCAAGTTCCTTGCTGTATATTAACTCTCTGCTTCGTTCTATCTCTTCTTCCTTTCTACCCTTATTTTCTTTTTCACTACACTTTATATCTTCATGCTTTTTAAAGTCTATTTCATGACCAAGAGGTTTACTCATCAACCTTCTAAATCCCTCTTTCATAGCCATTTCTCACAAAACATTCCTTGATCCATTTTTAGGATTGCTCTGTCCTCAATTACTTGTTTTTCAGTCTTACTTTTTTGAACTGGATGTTGAACTTTATATATAAAGGGGTTTCAACCTTTATTTAGTGGGGATGGGGGAAAGAACAGGTTACAAGGTCTGTGGCCATAAACTGTGATTTATACATGCAGCAAGCATAAATCCAGCATCTTGAAGCTTGAAGCAGCATGGTTCCCTAGTTCAGGTCTGACTGGCATTTCTAGCTCTTATACGTGAATAAATCAAACTATTGTTCCAAAACCACAGTTATCATGGATACATATTTAAATTCATGATTGAATTCAAGGACAGTCCCTGACCCTCTCTGACCCTTCTTTCAAATGAAAAGAATGTGATGAACCTGGATAGTAAATCACAGCTGTTCTGAAGTCAATATAAAAATCCAATTAGTTCACACAAAAGGTAATCCATTTATCAAGCTGAATGCAGTCATCTGCTCTGCCTTTGTGCCTCTTTGCTTAGCCACCTGTATCACCAGTCAGCTGTTTAAAATTTTATCCATAGAAGAGAAACCTATTAAAATTTGAGGCTGGCATAAAAATTGTCTTGTCATTGCAGTCCTTGCTATGGAAGTATTTAGAAGTGATGCACAAAGATTTCAAATCAGTCTTGCCTTTGTGTTCTGCATAGTAGTATATTTTAATTGATTATGGAATTTCATGGACTATTAAGTTGATTCCAGTCCAAGACATGGAATGCTAAAGGACTTAGGCTCCATGTGTTATAAAATATCATGGTTTAATTAAGTGAAGCATGTTTGATATACAGGCCCAATTTGGGAGAAATAAGGAAACTCTAGGAAATAGTTGATGTGCTTCTGTTGAGTAAATGCTTGTGGGTGGAGAAGTTCTTAAAATGCTGTGTAATGCTAATTTCTATGCGGAATTAATAGCAAATATCTTTCTTTGGTACCTCAATAGCAAAATAGGATTGAAGTCAGTAGTTGGTTATTTTTAAATGTTGTTTTAAATAGCAGGAAGTTTGAATCTGGAGTCTTAATACATATTTAATCTTTTACCTATGAGGTAATCTGGAAGTAGATCAGAGAAGGGTCCAAAAATTTAAGCTGTCTCCCTCTGTTATTGGCCTTTCACTTGGATTTGGGGTTTATGAGGAATGATGGCTGAAAATGTAAGTTGTCTTATTTTTATTCTTTATAAAGAATATTTATGTCTTTATTCTTTGCAGCCTTTGGAAAAGAAGTTTGTGCGTGTTTCAGGGGAAGCAACAATTGGACATGTGGAGAAATTCCTCAGAAGAAAAATGGATCTGGACCCTGCTTGTCAGGTATGCCACTTGCAGTGGCACTTAAGTTCGCTGTGATCAACGTAATGCCTGCCTGCGCTTTAGACAGAACATTTCCATTGTTCGTTAGAGTCTGGAAGTAATACTAGTTTTTTTTAATGCAGTAAGGGTTAAAAAATTAAACCTTTTAAATTTTGTGGTCTGTAAGGAACAACTCTCCTAACTCATTTGCAAGATGCTTAAATTTTCATTAGAATACTTTATTATTTGTATAGAGTTTCTAAAGTGCCATGTAATATTTCAGCAGATGAAATTCAAAACCAAAAGATACTGGTACTTGAAAGGTAAAACTGAGTATATAGACAGGAAAATGTGTGAGTGTGGGAAGATATGAAGGCAGAGACAGGTAAGAGCTGAATAACAGTAAAATTTAACTGGATGTTGAAGAAGCAAACGAGGGCTAAGAAAGAATGATACTGTGGATGGATGTGTTGAAATGAAAGGTATGAATGCAAATGTAGGCACGTGCCTCCAAATAAGAATGCAGAGGAGCAGACTATGGTACGAAAGAATATAACTTCCTATTTCTCAACCTTTTTGGTAGGAGCTGCATGTCAAAACCAGTTTTCAATTCTTCAATGTATTTCAGCAACCATTCAGTTGAAAAGGTACAGGAGTTTCGTAATACATGAATAATTCTTAAAGCTGTAAATTACTGATACTGATGTGAATAGGTAAATGGTGGAAGTGCTGGCTTTGGAGTTAAGGCTGTGTTTTCATACAGCAGTAACCATCTGAGACAATACAGCATGACTGTGTAGCTCATTACTGAATATTTATTCATGCCACTTGTCAGTGGTGACAAAGCAAATCAGATATAAATTATTCATCACTGAGGAAGTAATGTATTTTCATTTGCTGGTTTTCTCACAGCTTTTAGGTGGCGGTGACTTGGTATTCTGAAGAAATAAAAGTATCCTCAAAATGAGGCTAGAGAAACTTCTTGCATTAATTGAGTTGTTTATTTAAGGGAAAGGATTGTTTGTTTGGGGTTTCTTTTTAGACAGGTTTATTCTTTGCTGGGTGAGGAACTGGCTGGATGGCCGAGCCCAGAGAGTTGTGGTGAATGGTGTTAAATCCGGCTGGCGGCCGGTCACAAGTGGTGTTCCCCAGGGCTCGGTTCTGGGACTGGTCTTGTTCAATATCTTTATAGATGATCTGGATGAGGGGATCGAGTGCTCCCTCAGTAAGTTTGCAGATGACACCAAGTTGGGTGGGAGTGTTGATCTGCTGGAGGGCAGGAGGGCTCTGCAGAGAGATCTGGACAGGCTGGATCGATGGGCAGAGATCAACTATATGAGGTTTAACAAGGCCAAGTGCCGGGTCCTGCACTTCGGCCACAACCACCCCATGCAACGCTACACACTTGGGGAGTTGTGGCTGGAGAGCTGCCTGGCGGAAAGGGACCTGGGGGTGCTGGCTGACAGGTAGCTGCACATGAGCCGGCAGTGTGCCCAGGTGGCCAAGAAGGCCA
>NW_010512093.1:13079-19543 GCF_000687285.1 Phaethon lepturus
GACGAGGGCGCTGGTCTCTTCTCTCAAGTAACCAGCGATAGGACGAGAGAAAATGGCCTCAAGTTGCGCCAGGGGAGGTTTAGATTGGATATTAGGAAAAATTTCTTCACTGAGAGGGTGGTCAGGCATTGGAACAGGCTGCCCAGGGAGGGGGTGGAGTCGCCATCTCTGGAAGTGTTCAAAAAACGTGTGGATATGGTGCTTCAAGACATGGTTTAGGGGGGAATGTTGGCGCTGGATTAATGGTTGGACTTGATGATCTTGAAGGTCCTTTCCAACCTTAGTGATTCTGTGATTCTTAAGTAGTATGTCAGAATGTCAATTTTCAGGAATACTGAGCATCTGTAATGGAAACTGCCGTTACCTGTCTTTCAAAATCAAGCTAGGCCTGTGTGGTGGATGTCTTTCAGATTTTGCAATCTTGAGATCATCTAATAGAGATAACTTGAGAATTTTCACGTTAGTTACTTTCTGCTCGGACTTCACCAGGCAGGATACAATTCACTGCTGGCAGGTAAATATTACTGTGTCTAAAAAGCTGATGATTTCATAGACTTCCTTTCTCAAGATGTTGCTTCATGCTGACCCAGTCACTTTTATCTCTGCTGGTATCCAGTTTGCCACTCTGGAGTAAGGCACAATCACTGACTACTTCTCATCTCTTGTCTCTTCTGTGCAAGCCCTGCCTGTCTGGAGGAAATTGGAAATTTGCTTTCTTCTACAGTCAGATCCTTTGGCTGCTTTTTTTCTGCTCATAGCTGATCTGTTCCTGCCCGCCCCCCCCGCCCTTTTTTTTTTTGTAGCAAATATATTTGGTCACTGGAGACCTGTAGTTTATTTTCATGCCACAAATCACGGCTGATTTCCTGAAGATATTCAGGCTTATTTTTAAAAGATTAGGGAATTAGGGAAATGAAGCAGGAAGTATTTTTCCTATCCTGATTGATCATTTCTTTGTCATATGGTGACTTAAGATTAAAGGAGTGTATGTACTGAGCTGTCACCTTCTCATTGTAGTATGCAGAACTGAAGCTGATGGTTTGCTGGTAAACATGCAGAAAGTGAAAGAGATGTCATATATGTCATTGAAGATTAATAAGCCCAATGAATCATGTCTTCCTCCAACTTCCCAGGATGACTAATAAAATGGAAACTGTAAAACAAAATGAGGGAGAACCTGAATATAAACTGGCACAAGCAGAAGAATTTAGGGAAATGGATTGTAAACTGTATGTGCAAAGAATATAAATGTAGAGGGTGCTTAGCTGCTTTTTCAGTTTGCTTTAGAAATTTGGAAGAGAGTTGAAGACTGCAGTGGTTCATTTCCTGTAGGCTTCCTCAAAGTATGTTAAGGAAGAAGCAGATACTCACTTAGGACAAGAAGCTTTTCTTTTTAATATTACTACTTTAGTCTTGATTTCTAATTCCCTCCAGTTCTTCATTACCTAAAATAATCAACTTTTGTATAAAATGTTATGAGTTTGGTGTGCTCAGCTTAGGACTAGAGTCCAAGAACTAGATTCCCTGTGGAAGATGGGAAGTTTTTTTCAGAAACTCATGTTTTGGGCACTATTGAGCTAAAATACATTGAATTTGCCTTTCCCCCCACACACACACATTTATCTACAGAAAACTGCCACAGTGTTTAGTTGTGTCTTACCTGGAACTTTAAAAGATTTGACTGTAAGGAAGGCACAGAGTATTTCCTCCTTTCTCTCCTCAGTATATCAGTTGCATTCTTGGTTTCATTGTTGAAACTTCTAGTAAGGACACTAGATGTGGTTATTTTGTGAGTGAAATCAGTTCCTACTGAGTATCAGCCTAGTTTGACAGTCTGCAAAAGTATTATTTGAGAATGTTTTACTTGTTCCCTATTACAGCTGATTCAGTGACCAAGTGATAGAAAGTATGTTACCTACTGTACTTGGACCTCTTTGGCGTAGCTAACATTCCACACGAACAAATTAATATTTGCCCTTCTTCACTGACCTGCAGAAGTGGGTCAGATTGAGGTTAATAAAAATGTGAAATAAGCCGACTCATGTGTGACAGTATATATAAAAGTCTAAAAAGCAATTTTGAAGCCACTGCCTTTTTTCTTTTTTCCTAGTCTGAGGCCTCAAATTATTTTCAGACTTCTGTAATTGAGTTTGCAAATGGATTATGATTCAAATTTTCTAGTTTATGTGGAAGGTTAAGGCTTCATTTATTTTTATCTACCACTTGAGACTGTAGTTTACTCTTTCTGGTGCTTTGTTTTATCTCTATACTTTAGGCAAAGATTAATTTTCTGTATGTGCTTATATATATATAAGCACACATATATATATATTTCTAATTACAAGGTCTCTTCAATATTCTTGCTGGAATTTGGTGCGGGGGGGTGAAAATAATTTTTGAGCCATGCGAATTGCTAGTAGTAGCTAAGTAGGTATCATTTAATTTCAACTAAATACAGACTATGGTGTTTGGAGACCGTGAGGTACTTGGCTTCAACATCTGAGGCACATCTGCATTCTGCTGAAGAGTGGGGAGAAAATGAGAAGTTTTCTTTAAAGTGTTATTTCCTTTGAGGTCATCCTGCAGCAACATTATCCCTCCTTGCCATTCTTTCAGTAAGGACAAGAGAGAGACTGCTGAAGGACTTGTGGCTGAGCTGGTCTGAAGGCACTAATGTAGCTTATGGAATAGAAATGTTCCATAATCAGATGTGTGTTCCTGAAAGTGTGTATAAACTGCAGCCTGGGGAAAGGTTGGAAGAAAGTCTATGCTCACACGGTGTAGTTGTTGACGCAGTTTCTTTATGCCAGTCTTAGGCACTGGAATAGAAGTATCTGGTACCTTTTGAAAAGTAAATAGCAGCTAGAAGAAATTGAAAGTTTTCCAGTTTGTTTAATAATTAGCCCAAATACTCATGTCTATCTCTAAAACTTTGTGTTTTCCTTGTCCTTCCCCGGATAGTATGGGTTGGCATAGAAGCTATTGATTAAGGCGTACTGCCTTCTGGGACAAATTCCTCCTTGGGATGAGTCTTATGTGGGATGTCCCTTACATGAAAGCTTTCTATTTTTATCTCTGTCTTACTTGGTGAGTATTGATTTATGATTGTCTGTTATCATGGCTTTTAGAGAAATATCTCTAATAGCAAACATGCCAATGAAAATAAATGGCGTAATGAAAGGGCTGCTTTATTTTAATAAGAGTTTTAAGAGAAGTGACTGAGTATTCAGCAGCTACGCCTTCATGTTTCCTTTCAGCAAAAGGCCAGGCTATAATTACTGCTGTCTCACTAGCTGTCAGTACTAGCGGGCTTCAATTTTACCAGTCAGTTGACACTAGTAAATTCATAGCACTTGTGTTGCTGGTGCCTCTTTTGTAATGGAATATATTCATTCCTGTATGGCACAAGGATTCCTCCGAGACACGCTTTGCAACGGATTTTCACAGTGAACTGGGATTTTTTTTCCATTGTATGCTTTATTCTCTTGTCCTTGTAGAATGAACCCTAGCATAACAATTAGCAGGTAGAAATTCAGGCTTTGGTGCTGGAATGAGGAGATTAGGCATTTGGTATTCAGAGCACTGTAACACAGTGAATGTGAAAAACTCTTCTCAGTTTATTAGAAGACACTGGATTTTTAATGACTACCATTTGAAACTGGAGCAGCAGGATTGACAGTGGGATGTTTTCAAACAAGCATTCTAATTTGATGTTGAAAGGTGGTGAGCAGTTGTCACTATGTCTGTTTGCATCCTATATTGGGCAAATAGATTTTTCTATTTCTGTAGAATATATAAAATGTGTATGTATATACGTTTCAGTAGGAGGACTGAGTTGTCAGTGCCTTATGATATGAAAATTACAAAAGTAAGCTTATAAAGCAAAAGTAAACTCATATATCACTGGAAAGCAAAGCAGATATGTCTATCTTCCTACAGTAATAACTGTAGAAGCTAGAATGCATGCGAAATGGCAGAAATAACTGTAACCAGCTTTCAAAAAGGAGGAGGAATATATTTCTCTCAGATTCTGTGTTAAATACATCAAATGTTCGTGTTAAATATATACATGTGTGCATGTGTGTGTGTGTGTGTATATATCAGTATCTAATCAACATTTAATGTTGTATCCAGATTAATTTTCACTTGCTGGTTTCCTCCTAGAAGCTAAAAGCAGAAGTAACACCAGGCAGTTTACATATTCTGCACATTAAGATTCAACCTAATGTGAATGGAATATTCTACATCATTTTCATACTATACAGATGGTGAAGTAAATTAGCCTTTTTTGAGCCTCTAAGGAGTAGAATTCCTGTGTTCCTGATTCTCAGAACAACATGATCTGCCAGCATGAGGCATAAATCTTCCTCAATCTTTTCATGAAGAAAAAGAGAGAGATAGTGGGTCAGCATGCAGAAGAGCATAAATCCAGGGGAATTGAACCTGAAGTACAGCGTGCATCCCATAGTGGAAAGTGGCCATATGAGAGAATACGTAATGATACTGCAGTGTGCTCACTGACTACTGCAGTGGCAAAGCTTAGATGTTTTCCTTGCAGAAAGCTGTGGGACAGCTTATTGTCAGTGCTCTAAACTTTGAGGTTTCGTCCTTGTAATTCACAGATGAGAACCCTCTCATTTCCATATCTAGAAATTACTCATAAGGAAAATTTAAACAGGCAGCAGTTGAGAGAGAAACAGAGATTGGATTTACATTATGCACAGTAAATTCCTAGTAACTTTATAGAGAAGCTTATTTTTCACAATAGTCAAGGCAAGGATTCAGCATACCTCCAAAAAAAATTACTGTTTTTGTGGGCAGTTTCCTAACAAAAGTGCTTGCTCTGGAATTGCAGACATCGTTGACATAGTTTAGCTGCAGTAGAGGACATTGCTTAAAATTGCTGAGTATGCCTTTCACTTGCATCACAGAAGTATTGATTGCATTTTGAAGGACTGTGTGAAGTTAATTGCTGAGTACAGTGAGCTGTTCTTTCCTATTAAAACACTTCTTCCAAACAGTCATATTAAGCAGACTTCTTTAAATGTTTTCTCACTCAAGATAAGATTGAGGGTCACAATGGCTCATATTCTGTCAGTGGCACAAACAGCTTGCCCTCTTTTGCAGCTGATGAATGACTGTGGATGTTTGTGGGATCATTTTCATACATGATCTAAATTCCCATTAAATTCATCGCTGCTGTTACTAAACAGCTTTTTCAGCAGATGCACCCAAATGGGAGTGAAACAATAAACGGTCCTGTGTTCCAGAAGTGAGCCCTAGGTCAGGGGCTTGGAATGGGAGACACTAGGGCAGTGCAGTAGTGCTGTGTGTGCTAAATGCATTTGGACAACAAAGGTAAAGATGACTTTAGTGTCCAACATGCTAGAATTGAACTCTTCTAATCAAATTTAAAGGGCTTAGATACTGTTTTGCTAGTCCAAAGGTAGGTTGAACTTGACCATGCTTGTGTTTTCACAGGTAGACATAATATGTGGTGACCACCTGCTAGAACACTACCAGACACTGAGGGAAATTCGTCAAGCCATAGGAGAGAATGCAGTACAGGTACGTGTGGCAGCTGGGGTTTTGTTCCAGGTTTTCTATTTTAAAATAGAAGACTTCTTTCTTAAGCTATCGGGTAACACCAACTTGTCTGAAGAAGTGACTTAAAAAATCTTTTCAGCTTACGCAAAATGTTTTTTGTATTGTAAATAGAGTAGCACCATGTGCTAAGGGTGTTCTTGATGATTTGATGATGTTCTAGATAGGAGGTTTTGCAGGGGTGGTGGGGGTTCTATTGCGAAACAAGTTGCTGATTTATAAATGATAAATTATACCAGCCTTTATTTCAATTAGCGTTCTTTGTTTTCCTCCCTGGTAATTGTATCTCTGCAAGAAGTCAAAGGACTGAAGCATCCCAAATTAGGCTTAGCCTTGTGACTGGGTTGGGGGAATAAACTTGCTCATAAAAGCCCAAACCAAAGGTACAAAGTAATGAATGCAATTAATATACTTGATGCATATTATACCAGTCCTGGTCACAGCATGAGTGTATAGCCAGCTATTTCTTACTGGTAACTTACTGTCTTAAGTGCTGCTGGCTCTGCAAATAAGAAAGCATTTTTTTTATTTCCTTGGAAATCTTTTCAAGCATCTTTATAACGAGAAGCGTCACACCATTTTAGAAGTGCAGTAAAAACAATGGAGTAGTCTGCCCAGTGCATAGTAAGATATAAATGTAAAATTGTGATATATGGTAAACTGTATATTAATCTAAACTTGGAAGTCTGAAAAGTTAATGTTTAATCTAATACAGTGGGAAGAAATAGGATTTAGATTATTATTTTATTTGGAAAGCAATCTAAGGAGGTGGAAGAAAGGCTAAAATAGTACCAAATTCGGTTCTCTCTACTTGTTTGTGCACACAAGTGCACAATCGTTTACATTTAAATTTCCTGCTG
>NW_010512093.1:19574-24456 GCF_000687285.1 Phaethon lepturus
CCTGCTGAGCCCTTTCATGCTACAAAAGAGCTTCTGTGTCGGGGCAAGAAGCAGAAAGCTGATTTCAAGGTATCTTGGTCATTGCATCACCTGTACCCAATTTAAGTAACTAGGAGGGATCCCATTGTCAGGGCAGACATATGTGGCTCATGCTACCGTGTTGGCAGACAGTAAAAATCTTTGAGGTTTGTAGTGTGTACCTCAGTTTCTGCAGTCAAAGGGGATAAATGCTATACCTGATGTCTTAGCTGTTTATATAATAATATGAAGAAAAAATGCTGGTGGAGAGCATAATATTTTCTCCACAATATGGAGAAAAAATGCTCTTGCTTGTGGAGAGCAAGAGATAGAAACTGGGAGGAAACCAGCACTGGTAACAAACTTGCTTCTAACCTAATGAGTTCATTATAAGTAAATACTGCAATCAACACTTAGTGATGGAAGTGCCCTCTACTAAAAGCTTCAGCAAATAGCAGGGGATGATTTATTTCTCAGTCCAGGGGTATAGTCAAACGTACATGCTTCTAGACTTCATTTTAGGACAAAAGCTTTTCATTTTAAGAAAAAAATGCTCTTGGGGAAGCGCTTTAATGAAAACTGCATCAGTTTAATTTCTAGTCAGAATTGAGTCTGCCTGATTGATGTTTAGTGGTTAAGTACCAGTCAACAGCTCCACAAAGAGAACGGTTGTCTTGGATATGTTCTCCAGTGATGTATCAGGTCTCATTATTACAAAATCAGTATGCTAGTGATGCATTCTAGCAAGCCTGCTCCCTTGGGCAAATAGGAAAAGATCTTTGCTTTTTGTGAAGTCTTTGCTTTCATAGTCACTTTTGCCAGGAAATTTGAAAAATCGTGTTCATCCTTAATTTCATTATGAAACCCCTTAAGATGTCAAATAAGAATGTTGTAGGACAGTAGGAATGTTGCAAATAAACCACAGTTGCTTCTTTTTTGATATTGAAATAATTGTGACATATTTTCATGTTTTATAGTCTTATGTCATCTTGCAGAAATCAAGAGGAAGCATTTCTATGATTAAAATACCTTGAAAAATGTTTTTAGGTAATTATCCATGAAAAAAATTAATAATTGATAGATCGAGTCTAAAAAGTAGTCTAAACAACCCTGGTTAAGGGTTGTTTCTGTTTCACCAAGACCTGAAATACAGTGAGGGGCATGATTGTCCTGGCCCAGTGAGACTATGACTGCGCAGGAACATTTGATGGATTTACATGAAACTCCAAGGGCAACTTGTGCCATCATAACCTTCCAGCTGTTTCAAACCAGTGCTGAAGTATGGAATGCCACAAACAGGTCTCACTAGGATGCTGAAACAGTCTTCAAAACTTCCATTGTCATTTTCCAGTTTCTGAGTTTCATTGTACATGCTTCATGTTAAGAAAACAGCTTCAGTAGGTACTTAAGCAATACAAAGTCATTTAAAGGAATAAACATTGGGTTGTGAGCGGTTTTTTATTTGGATGAGTATGGTCACTGTTAGAGGAGGAAAAATAACTGCTCTTGTGAATCGCATTTTTCACTTGCAAGTTCATTCATGTCAGCAGTTACTCTTTTTGCTGAGAAAAGTGATTTAAAAATGCAGATAAGTTTCTCTTTGCCAAAGGAGATTTTTAACATGCATTCTTTGGCAGCATTTACATTGGAAGAGTTTCTTCCAATGCAATGCAGCATATGTTGTGTGTGACTTATTTTTCTGGGCCATAATCACTGTAAAATTTTTAGGAGCTTTTACTCCTGAATGTTTCTTAAACGCTCAAGGTTGCTTTGTGAAGACTTTGGTTGTTGGAGGTTTTTTTCCCTACTGAGTAACAATGTGTAGTGATGCATTAGAGCCTTGGTAAGCTAGTCTCCTATAGGTGCAAGCTGGCAGAGTTTTAGCTGTTCTGAATAACTGAGCCTTTCCAGCAAGTGTGGGAAGACCAACAGATCACACTTGATAAAACAAATATTTCTGATGCTGGCCTCATAGTAACATGTTTGGGTTGTTTTAATTGGAGTAACGGGCAACTAATTTTAGCGGTTGAATGTAAACAATTAACATGTTGGTTTCTGAGTAGTTGATAGAAGGCTAAAAAAAAAAATCAGGAATAAATCTTGTTTAATCTCGTAGATCTCAAGATATTTTAACACTTCTGAAACTGGGTGGTTGGTTGAATCTTTCTAATTAACTGGAAATAGGGTTTCTAGCTTTGTTTAGGGCAAAAACATTAGAAACTCGCTGCACAGAATTTATATAAAAAGAAGCACTTGGCTTAGTTTTTAAAACAGTCTAGAACTGGTGGAATTTACTGCAAGGAGAGATCAAAGACACTGATAAAAATTTTTAAAAGGCTCAATTTTGTTACCAAGCATAGAGATTGCCTGTACGTAAGAGTTCAACAAGCTTCCTTCCTCAGCTACTTGATCATTAACTATATGGGAATATAATTTCTTCCCTGTATTACATTCCTCCCCTCTGCCGCACAAATGCAAACATGATTCAAATGCTAGTTATTTTCACTTGTCAGAAACTGGCCTTCTCAGAGTTCTGCATCACTGATGGATATAATGAGGTCACACATGGGAAAAGCTAAAAAGAGTAGCTTGCTTTGTATGTCCCTGGCCCTTGGCACAGGGGTCTGGCAGGTTATAATGCTCTCTTTCGAACTCTCACCTTCTTGTAACCCAATGCCATTGCATTTTTTTGGTCTCTCCTGGGCTAGGCAGTAAGAGCTATGATCTAATTTAATTGCTGTGACCTTCTAGCACACATTGTTATGGAAGTGTTTTACTCTTTGCTGTGGGGATATTGAATTTGGAAAGTGGGGCACTTTTTGTTGCTGCTGCTTTTATAATGTCAAAAAGTGTATATACTATGATGTTTCTGTCTGTCAGTTCCACTTGAAAGTTTGTAGTTGGGTTTAACAGGTAGGATCCTTTCGATTTTTTTAGGTCCGGTCCACAGATGTGTGGCAAAGAACACTAGAGAGTTTTGCTGTAAGAAGGGATCGTATTTTATTTTGCTTTTCTTTTGGGTATGTCTGAGTTAGTGTGATTTAAGACTTGTAATAAGCAGTGAGAGTTCATTCTCTGTTTGGATTTCCTTTTAAAAACAGTATCTAGACACAGCAGGTGAACACACTGGCACAGGTTGCCTGGAGAGGTGGTAGATGCCCACCCCTGGAAACATTCAAGGTCAGGTTGGATGGGGCACTTAGCATCCTGATCTCGTTGAGGATGTCCCTGCTCATTGCAGGGGGGTTGGACTAGATGACTTTTAAAGGTCCCTTCCAACCCAAACCATTCTATGAACTGTTCTATATATACAAATGTATAATACTTAAAAAGTGAATAATTACAGAGTAAGCAGTGCCAGCACTGGGTTAACTCTCAGCTTCTCTTTGTACAGAAGGAATTGCAGTGGGTTTGGCCTTTGGTTTAACTGGGATATTTCCTGTGTAGATAGATAATTTTTTTCAATGTCCTACTGCCAAATGTACCATTTGAAAACTCATTCATCAAAGAATACATTGTAGCATTTTCTTCTTGTATAAATATTTCTTGCCTTTAAGAAACTCTGCCGTTGTGGTCAAAACCAGTTTTTCCTCTGTTCTCCGAAAGAGGAAGCTTGAATGTGTCATCTTTTCTCTATTGAAGTAGCTAACAGGCACAAGCAGCATACCTTTGTGAAGGTATAACAACATACTATGTGCCAAGAGGTTCATAAGTAACTTCAAACTACCTGCTCTATCTAACAGGAAGTGAGGACAATCAGGATACTATCTTCATATTGCAAGGCAGTCATCCCACTTCATGCTAGGCACTGAGTAAATGAGGTAAAGCTCCTGCCTCCTCCTGTATCATTTTAAGAGTTAGCAGTGGATTTCTGGTTATTAACAGAATGTGAAGATTGGTGAACGAAAGTTGGTGACCTGGCACTAACACAGGAATAAAATAGGGGTGTGTTTTTTTTTTTCATTTGTGTCCATTGAAGTTAAGGTTGATCGACATCTACTCTGCAGTAGGCCTTCATTTCTCATCATAAGCATCCTTTAATCGGAAGTGAAGCCGCATGAGACTCACAGAGCACATTTGCTCTTGCTCTGAAGCTCTTTTTATCACCTGGAGCTGTAGAGTTAGGGAATCGGTATTTGCTGTAGCCTGAACTTCTTCTGTACGTGTTATAATGTGCTGTCCTTTTCCAGCATGACCCTTCTGGTTGGTTTTGACGGTTCTTATAAAAGAATACTTTGATCCACTTTTCTCAGTACCTGCATTTTAATCCCTTTGTTCAGATCTTCAGTCTTGATCTTATGACTTACACCACCATGTCCAGTGATGCAAAGCATTTTAATTTGATTTCTCTGAAATTTGACTTGTGGATGCTAGAAGCTTGTAGATTCAAAAGTGACAGACCAAGTTCATAGAATAAAAGTCATCTGAAGACACTTGATACAAAGCTGCTTTGACTTAGGGCTCAGGAACTTCAGGAGAAAGGCTTTTGAAATTGGAAACATACAGGGAGGTAGCATACTTGCCCTATTTTTTTGTTTGTTGGTTGGTTTGGTTTGGTGTTTTTTTTTTTTTTTTACCTAGGCTTGCACCATTAGGCTAGATAGCCTTTTGGTTGGCCCTGGCATGACCATTCTTAGGACCTTACTTTTTTGTGGTGCCCTCTTTTCCTGACTTAGAATGTATTTCCTCTTTAAATAAATGACAAAATCTGTAGCTAGAAGCAGAGTTTCAGGTCTTACTAAACAAGCAAGTTGGCTAAACTGATCAAAGTATTGCTGTTGTGGATCTGTTCTCCTTTGTTATGAATCTGTGTTCTTTCACCATCACATTTGAAAACTCCAATAGCTCTTCCACTTTCTCTTTC
>NW_010512093.1:24516-27193 GCF_000687285.1 Phaethon lepturus
TCTTTCCCTTGAAAATAACATACTATACTTTCTTTTTTTCCAGAACAGTGGCTTTGTTTCCATTTAGCTGACACACAAAGTTAAAGAAACTAATGGTAGAAGAGAGAGTAAAATAATTATATACAGCAGCAATTAGGGTGGTTTTCTGCTGAAAGAGCTTTGTGGCACTGGAGGCAAAACAAGGCTGTTTTTCTAATAAGAGGTCATCTTCCAGACAGAACACAAAGGTGTTGATAGGCACTGTCTGAAAAGAATTCCCAAGAGAAGAAAAAGAGATGTCATGGAGGCGTGGAAAAGCACAGTCTGTTCTCTTGAGTATTTTTGAGATTGATTTCGTAAGGAAATTGAGGAAATTTAAGATTAAATTTAAAATGGCTTAGAGATTTTTTTATGAGTAGTTGAGGCTACATCAACCAGTCAAAAACATTTTTACATAGATAACAAATTATTGTTTAAAAATATGTCTATATTCTTCCAAAACACTGTGATTAGACTAATATAGTACTTTCTACTGTTATTGTATCATAATACAGAACCTCTAAAGTAGCGACAGTCTTGTTACTTTAATTAACTTTTTTAATTAAAAAAAAAATCTTTAATGTGCTGGTATACCCCCTCACACAGAACTGTGTAACTTCTCTGGAACATACATTATCTTGGATCCTGTATGTTAACAGACAAAAGCATCAGAACCAAAACATGGTGCAAGTTCTAACATGTCAGTTGTGATTAATGCAGTTCTCTCTTCAAAAGAAAACTTTTATTAAAGCCTATCCATATAAATAGGTCTAATGGAACAAGTCAGATTCCCAGTGGATCAGTGGTGGAAGCAGACTAAGTGCTAGACCTTTTACCAGCTGTGTGTGAATTAAGTGACATAAGTAAGACTAATGAGTTCAGGAAATGTCCTGTTTCACAGGTGAAAAGTTGTCTGTGGTTTTTTTTTATGTGGAGCAGTCTCAGAAGAAGAGAAACATGACTTAATAACTAATAATGTGTAGTAGTAGTCTGGGCTCTTCCAGTACAGCTTTTGGCCACACCTTTTAGAACTACTTAAGTGGTTTCTTTCTTTTTTTTCCTCTTCTTTCTGCCTGACAATATCATGTGGAAAGCAGAATGAGTTGTAAATAAGAGCCTGTTGTATAAAGATGAGATAATTCCATTATAATGTAAAATAAAAGCAAGTACCAGATTTTGCTATTTTTAAACACATTTCACCCTCTCCAATAGGAGAGGGGAATATAATTCTTTGCCTTGATATTTCAAAACTTGTATTTGCCATATAGAAGGAACATGGTATAAAATGGTGAGTGAGATTGAAGCTGAGGTTCTGCCACGCAGTGACTGTCATACCAGGTGGTGATGGAAATTCCTCAGGGAGCAGGTGAAGTGGTATGATGATACAGTTTCTTTCTCTTCTCTCTAGGATGGTTTACTCGTACTGCACTATGGCCTGGTAGTATCTCCACTAGCTGTAACTTAAAGATTGCTATAATATCGGAATGCAAAAGAATCAGAAGTCATCAAGCTTCTTCACTGCTGTTTTTCACCAAAGAAGGCCGTCGTATTTCCTGTGACAAGAAGCAAGTAAAAGGAACCACCACTAACTGCTGTATGCTTGTAATTTAACATCTAACTTTACCACTGTAAAAAAAATTACAGCTTCTGTAAGTACAGCTATAGATGTTGCTATGCTTTGTGTTACAAATTACTGTCTTCAAATTTCACTCAGCTCAGGGAATTTAGATGCTCAGAGTAGCTGCATTTTTTTTTACTTTCTAAAACCACAAGATCTCACAGGGTGAACAGCTTTTTTTTCCTCTAAGCTATGAGATGTTGCATTCTGTGTCTAGTTAGAACAGTGCTCTCAGGGATGATCTTCAGTGGGCAGTATACTTTATTCTGGGGAGGAGACACTCATTTGCCTAAAACAAAGTGTACTGTGATCATCTGTCTTCAGATGTGATTTGGGGAGAGGAAGGGAACTTTAGAAATGCAGACCAAAATAGATAGGAAATGACGCGTCGTTAGCATTGTTTTTTGAGAAGTAGCATTAAATTTAGTTGTCTTTCTTCAAGAAAGACAATTTTGTTTGCACTGGAAATATACTTGTTGGTAGTTTGGCTTATACCAAATGGTGAATCATGCATCTCTAGTCCTAATGGAGATGAGCTGGCTGTAAGCTGGTTAAACTATGCATGAGAAAAAAGTAGCACCTCTTTCTACCTGCTTGCTGTATGTAAAATAATCACTGTCAGCCTGATTCTGCTGTCTTGTAAAATCTGTCAACTAACTTGACTGGCAGGAGCCTAAATCCTTTCACTTTAGCACATACCTTTCTAGCAGCAGTGAAAATGGTAGCTTTTTCCACTCTTTCTAATGTGTATTAGTGCATTATAGTGGAGACCAGGGTTAAGTAATGTAATACTTGCCTGTTACTACCAGATTCACAGAGGACATTAGGTAACTTTAATTTTAACATCTTAAAATGCTAGGTTTTGTGACAACTGTAATACGTTCTGTTTAAGAATTCTGTGGTTTCTTGTGCAGCATTAAGGACCGGAGCTTTGTGTGTTACGGTCTTGCTGCATACTAGGTCATCAGTGTGGGGATTCATGAAAGCTATCGCTATACACCAGGGTCCCTTCCTTCCCTATAGGCGGTGGAGGGGAAGGGG
>NW_010512093.1:27224-35368 GCF_000687285.1 Phaethon lepturus
TGTAAGGCGTTTCAGAGCACCGAAGTTAGCTCAAATGCACTTGATCGCTGTCAACCTAAGGACTGGCATGCTTTGTCTAAAGAAATCTTTCTTGAATCCTTCCTCAGGTCTGTATAGTAAATGTTCGGTTTTGTCTGTGAAGTTGACACCATAAGCAAAAGAAAAAAGTCTTGTTTGAAGTAATTCTTGTGATGCTTCTAAAAAATGTAACAAAAACATTTCTAGCTACAAATTCCTATTTTACCTTTAAAGTTTGTACGAAAGTAGTGTTTAAAATGCAGCAGAAAATTAGATTATTTTGTAAACACTTTGTGAGTTGTGTTGATAAGAGATTATATATTGTAACAGTAAAATAAACTTTATTTTAGCCAATTTAAAATTGAGTTCTCATATTTCTATGCCATGCTCCCTATGTCAGCCTCAAAATTACAGCAGTTGATATGGAAACTGCTGGATGTGCTCTGGGGTTATTAGAATGACAAATTTCAGTTAGGAGGTTGAATGGTGATGGGTAGTTTAATACTGGAATCTCCACTGGAGCTAACTGCAGTATCATTAGCTGGAGTAACATGGAATTTCTGGGACTCTCATTTTAATGAGGATTTCCATGACAAATAGCTCAGTAAAGATATCAAGATGATTCTTCAACACAGATACAGGAAAAATAATCCTCTATAGTTACAGAACCCCTTTTTTCCTCAATACGTACATCTTTTTGTCAAAGCCACTTCTAGATGATTTTCATTCACGTTAAGGCTGTTGTTATCAAGTCCCCTGTGAATCGGATCTTTCTCTGCCACTCTCATTGTCCTGGCTTTATACAAGGTATCTGGCTCCCATACCTCCTACTGCCACTTCCTGTTTCATTATCATTCACAGTTTTGTTTTCAATGTATAGCTCTGTGCTTAAAAACAAGTTAGCAGTATAGTCAGATTTTTACATTCTGAATTCTTCCCTAATCCAGGCTTGAACTTCAGGAGTTCTTCTGAAGTTCTGTCTACAGAAGGGTTTGTTTGCAAATTTTAACAGCTATATAGAAGCTGATAATTGATTCAAATTAATGTCATTCTAGGGTATTGCTGGCTTCATAGCCTCAAGATGACTATGCTGCAACGTGCTCTGATGTCAGTGGCAGTTTCTGGTTTTTCTTTTTAAAGGCTTCTGCAATATATTTAAAGAGAGGTTTTCTGTAAGATAAATCACATGCCAGCTAAAATGCAGAAGGCCAAGACTTCCTATTTCATTCTTTCAGTGGCTTAATGAGGAGGATTGAAGATCTATTGCCCATGACATTTTGGTACGAATGCTTAGTAACCTCTTATTTCTCATTTGTCCACTTCTCCCTTTATTTCTTCCTTACTTGCCCTCAGAAAGCATACTCTTAGCTTAGTTTTCCTGGCTGAACATCCTGCTTGCTTTCACCTTAAAGCATACCCGGCAGGCACTGATGCTTTTATCTGCAGCTCCTGCAGCACTCTTGAGGCGCCGCTTGGCCCATCGGCGTGCAGCGGGGTGACCTTTGGCTGTTGCAGAGGCTGATCTGTGGTCTGTGCAGTTCCCTGCATAAAGATAATCAGTCTGCTTGCTTGAAAATGTCCCAGTCTTTCAACTCTCCTGCTGCTGCTTTATTTCTGTTGGTCTCCTTTTAACCTTGGCTTTCCTCCAGTTGCCTTTCGTCCTGATGATAGAAGAGCTTTTGTAAGAACAGGCTGACTATGGGATGGCGTCTCTGCCCTCATGGGAGATGAGCCAGCTTCGTGCTCTGGAAGTGAGGGGAGGTGTGCTTGGATTTGTTCATTGTTTTACAGACACTATCGTTTCTTCGCTTGATGAAATAATTCTGGGTTTATTTTCTGGTTACCTACTTAGCAATGTCATGGCTAACACAGATCCTAGTTAAATACTACTTGTACTGCAGCATAATTCCAAGTTGCTTTACAGATCTGCTAATTCCCAGCAAAAGGAGGCGGTGAGCCCTAGTGTCAGGAGTTCTTACAAAAGCAGAATCAAGCTACAATCAAGTCATGAGCGTTGAGTCATGTTGGTTACGTTCTACCTGTTTTCTTTGTCTTTAATACAGATTTAGTGTGATGAGAAGATAAAGTTCAAGAGAGTAATGAAACGTGCAGCTGAGCCCTCTAAATTGAGGGACACTGATGGCAATGTATAACTACCATTTATTTTCCGATACCACACCCAGCCTTGGTCTGCATTGCCACCAGACTGTGGCACACATGAGCCAGGAGAACCCTTGACACTTACTTCCATAGATGTGAAACAATCAATGAGTTTTACTGAAACATCATTCAAATTTGTCTAACACCAGTCTGTGTTGAATTTCTTTTCAGGGAATCATTAGGCATTTATGTGCAATGATTTATGTTAATGCATGTTAACAGTCACTAACAAAATTACATCCCTGGCGTTTGTTTTCAGTTTTCTTCAGTGCGGAGTATCATTATTAGGAAGTTTATGCTTCATACAAATGCAGGTGAGGGGAGGATTCAGTCCAGCAGCTGAGAGAGAGCCTGTTAACAGAGACATAGGAGTTTTTATGTGTTATACCTCTTTTAAAGGGAGATGGTCAAGTTGTCCACATGAATCTTCTAATATGTTGCATCCTCAATAGAGGGTGCACCAGCTGCCAGCCGGAACTTTTCAGTACTTTTAAAATATAATTGTTCTGCTGTGATAGATACTTGCTGAGAGATGGAAAGAATGTTGCAAATGGTGCATTATCATCACTTTTGCTTTTTATTGGGTTTTTTTCTACCTCCCTTTTTTCTGTAACACTAACTAATTCAGCACAAAGAGAAGCAGCAAGGTGATCATAAGTTGAATTTTATTCATGTCATCTTTAAGAGACCCTTGCTGAATGAGCCAACGGATAGTTATATTTGCTGAGGTTTCAGGAAGTTGCCATAGACACAGGTTTAATCACCGAACCGGTCAAATTTTATTGGTTTTGAGAGATAAATCGTAATCCCATCTGAGGTGAAATGCAATATTGATTGGCTGCACTGCAGCTGTAAAATTCTTGCTGGAGCTGTATCACCATCTTTACTGAGTTTTGATTTAGTATAACAACAATATAATTGTGTCAAAACAGTAGTGATCTGCAAAAGAAGTATTACCCAAAGTGGAAAAGAGAGCTTATGTTTTCTACTTGCTTGGTTAAATAGTCTGTTTGGAAATGAAATTTTAAAATGCCTGTTTTCTTCCAAGGGAAACAGTAGAAAAGTGGGTGGTGAGGACTTGGCAAAGGTTGAGAAAAATAGTGTGTTCCTGGGAGATCTGGTTTGGAGCCCTTTTCATGTGGTGCCGGGAGGCAACTATCATTCCACGATACCACGATGTGCTCAAAGCACATGGCTTGCAGCATGCTTTTTCTGTAGGTTGTGATCACAGAAGCAGTTATGTTAAATGATGGACCAGTGTGCCCTTTCTTGCCTATACTGGGGACTAGAAAGGTAAGAACTCCCTGGGTGAGAAGCCCAACACCCTCCACAAGAACCTATACTCTCCTTTTTCTTCCTCATGGGACATGGGAAAACGTTTATGGCTATTGGTGGCAATAAAATAATAGATTATTTGTGTGCCACAGCATACAGAACAGGAATGGTGGTGGTCTTCCTCTGTGTGAGTGGGCAAGCTGAGCGCAGGGGCACCTGCATTCTCTGTTCAGCTCTGTCTTTGACTTGCTGTATGACCTTGAGCAGAGTTCCTCACCTCTCAGCTCTGTCCATCTAGAGCAATAATTTCTATAAAGTGCTGTGGATGGAAAACTTGACGCTACTGCTGGGTACATGAGGGCAGGCAATTAACAGACCACTATTGAGATCCACTTCATGAATGCAGGTATAACAGGACCGGTAACTACCTGTTTCCAAAGCAAGCAAATGTGTTTTTTCTGAAGACTTGACTTGTTTAAAAGTTTGCCAAATGATAAACATCTGAGCTCAGTTTGTTGTGTTGCAGGTTGTTATCTATGGAGTAGTTCGACCAAAAGGAACAGGAAAAAATCTTTGTTTTAAGAAACAAGTAGCTGGTGAACAGCTTTGGTTTTTGTTTTTGTTTTTGTTTTTTTTTTTTTAAAAAGTGATGCTTGTTTCATTCCAGCTTCAGGGCTTTTTTTTTTTTTCTTTTACAGCTTTGTCTTTTGGTTGCAAATGAGCTCACAATGAAGCTTGTCTTGGTGTTGAGGCATTTATAACCTCTGCCCTCTGAATGGGTTTTCTGGTGTCTAGTAGGGGAAGTTCAGCTTTTCAATCAATGAGTGAAAAGCTATGAACCTGCTTGTGTGAAACTTTGAGGAGTTTGGTATCTTTGAGACCTTCAGCTCTCTCCAATGTGGCTGAAGTTAAGCTGATGAGCATAAAAAAATGACTGGGGAAGGGTTTAAGGGGACATTCAGTCTCAGTATGACCCTATAATCCTTGCTTCCTTAAGAATTTAATGTGAATATTTTGGCTTGCTGAAACATTTTGGCTTGTTTAAATCATCGCCAGGCATTCTTATTCCAACAGCTCTCAGGCCTATTTGCCAGACTAGGAATTTGCTAATGAGGTGCTTTGTGTCTGGGGCTTGGGGTTGGGGTTTTTTTTTTTGCATTTCTATTGAAAATTTGCTTAAATTTAATGATGTTCTAAGACTTAGTGCAAACTGCATTTTTCAGTTTGACCTCAGTTTTTCTAAATGACATCTCCAAACAGCTTGTTCTTAGAGACAACGCTCAGGTCAGCGCGTGTGCGCCTTCTTGGAGAATGACCGCATGTGTGTCAGAACATTTACAAGGCTGCTCTGGGCATGGGGAGCCAGGAGCTCCTGCTTCCTGTGGTCTCTGGGATGCAGGCAAGGGAGCTCGCCCTGCTGTGATAGGAAGGGACTCTGGTGCCTCTGTTGTTTCAGAACTGATGCTCACAGCACCCCAAGAGCTTTGCTCCCATCTACAAGCGTCAAGTGGATGTGTGCCTGGGGCTCTGGAATTGCACTCTGAAATTTTCTTGGTATTTCCCTTCCATCTAAACGGGTATGTCTGTGTTTAGCACGAACACTGCTCCTTCTTTGTGTTACGGTGGTCACAGCCGAGCTCCAACAGGGCAGTCAGTTCTGGGCAGCAGTGTCCTTGCGGTATGTTCTGCTTTAACAAGGACATAATCATTTATCACAGAGTTGCAGGTTCCTCTCTGGTTTAGCTGGGTGAATTGCAGGGTTTTGGGTCAAGACCCCTGCACAGGCTGTACTGCCCTGCTGTAGGAGTGCATCCCCCCCTTTCCCTGTAACTGCAGCCCTTCTGGCTCAGCTGGAATCCGCTGGGACAGAAGAGGGTCGATGAACATTCTCTCACTCCACCCCAAGCAGCACCCTGTTTGCGCGTTACGCTGCGTTTGCCCAGCGATCCTTACTCCCACATGCCTGCGAAGGCTTACGTGAATGAGCTTGTATTGTTCGTGCTATTTCAGTGTAAACTCTGCTTTAGTGTCAGATCCCACTGATGTGGACATTCGATCATTCAGATGCATCTGTTCGGATGCTGGCATTAGTGCTCTGCGTGGGTCGCTCACTCGGGGAAGAAGCTCTTCTTGAGGAGGTTTCTGTGCTAAGAGCTGGATGGATCCAGCCAAAGGCACTGGAAGAGATGTTGCTCTGAATTGCCTATTGATTCCTTCTTGCTGAATGACAGGGTTCTTCTGCACTCTGGAAAAGGAGATGTTTGTATTCCTGCCAAAGGAAAATATTTGGGTTTTTTTTTTCTCTGGCTGTTTTTCCTTTGGCTTACTCTTTAATGAATTCCAGCATCTGGTGTACCCAGCATCTGGACAAGCGTCATTAGCAAAACTCTGTGTGCAGTGGCTCTCTCTGTTTTTAAGGAGCTGCACATCTCAGCACGGACCATCATTGCAGGAACCTCTGGTGGAGCTGAAGGACCCTTGATTCCAGGATAACAAGGGGAACAAGGCTCTTCCATCACTGGAGCAGCATGAGTGTGACCAGCCGACATCCCAGGCTGCACAGACTGTCCCATTTCACCTACGCAACAACAAAATGAGCGAGTGGGGCATCCCCAAAGCACAACTTCATGGTGCACATGCCAGCACCTCCATCCAGGAGAACAAAAAGACAACCGGCCAGCCCTGTGGTGGGAGCCTGCTCCCCTCTGTGGAGACTGGAGTTCTCCCCAGCATAAAGATGAAGGCAACACAACATCGTGAAGATAATTCTTCCCGAGTTGATGGTGCAGTTGGTGTCCGCAGCTGCCTTTTATCTGAGAGGTTGAGGTTCTGCAGAGGTATAAATCCTTAAGCATCTGCAGTGTGACTCACTCCTTTCCTCTGGCAGCCTTGGTGTTTAACCCAGTAAGAAAGATGGGACCACAAAGGAGAATTTATTGCCTTGTTCCACTTTAGTGCTCCACTGAAGAAGCCTTCTGGTGCATACAAGCTGGCAGGTGAAAGGAGTCATCCTGAAGAAGATGGTGATAGAAAAGGAGGCCTGGGTGGAGATATAGCTGGAAGTCAGGGTTGGTAACATGCTGAGCCAGGGTCATTCCTCCCTGCTGTCCTTGGTCTCCTACAGATGAGGAGAGTGAGGGTAGGGGTCTCCCTTGGGGTAAGAAGTGAGGGCACAAGCCCGCCTGGCCACACATCACCATGTGTTCAGGGAGGAGCTCAGCCTGGGGGGCCCGCAGGAGTTGAGCAGATGGGGCTCAGCACACCTCAGTTGGGTGTTAGGCAGCCTGATCCTGCAGATCCTCCTTCTCTGACCCTGCAGCTGAAAAGCGAGGCCTGGGAAATGGCCAGAGCAAGCTGTCCCCAGGGGCTGCGCCTGCACTGGGACGGCAGGGCCCTTGGCTGCCTTCTCCATGTGTGCCAGTGGGGTCACCTGTCCTGCTGCCAGGCATGTGTGGGCAGGTGCTGCTGGGAGAGGCTGGGACAGGGGATGGATCCCCTGCAAAGGCTCCCTCATGGGACTAGACTCTCGGAGATGGGACTTACCAAAGAGACAATGGAGGCTTGCTGGATGGGTTTTGAAAGGGCTGGATTTTCTGGGTTTCATGGTCAGCAGCTCTCCCTGATCCTGTGCTTGTTGAGGATGTCACTGGAGAACCAGCTGTCCTTCATGGCCCCCGCAGCACAGGTGTTATGGCCACAGGCTGGACACAGGTGGCTGGAAGGCTGATGCAGAGATGGGGGCAGCCCTGGCCCCCCCTTGGGAGCTCTTGCCTTGCTGCACAGCACCTGTGGTTGGGCTCTTCAGGAAAGCAGCGTGGCCCCCCTCCTGCAAGGGCTTTTGCTCAGCCTTAGTGCTGGGACAGCATTTGTGGGGTTGGTCAATCACTTGCTGCTATCGAAGTAATTAAAGCTTGACACCTCAGACCCTGTAAGATCACAGGGACAGAGTCCAGCAGAGGGGCTATCAAAACCATAACGTAATCTAAAATCGTCAGGTTCTTTCTGATATATCCTAAATGCCCAGGTCTTGTCCCTGCGTGCTGCCCCCCTCCCAGCTCTGGAGCCTTCACACCATGAGACAGCACCAAAACACTGTAGAGCTCCAGAAATGCAGGAAATCTCTGGAGCCAGCCCTGCAAAAGAGCTAGTTCTGGACAGAAGCCAGTTTCCAAAACAGCATCTCATCCTCTCCTGGGTCCTTTGTCCTCTTTCACCACTGCAGCTCTTCTGCATCAGTATCACCAAAATAAAATTCCCAGCTTTGTTGCTAGCACCCAGCCAGCTGAGCAAGCAGGAATCCCCATGGAGGCTTGTGCTGGGAATAAAGGACAGGTCAGGCTGCTTATACCCAATGGACAGAAAGAAAGCAGTGCTGGAGGGTATTTGGTGTTCAGGATATATTATGTTAGCTGCACAGCCACATCTGCCTTTCATTCCCCCTATGGTCTGGGAGAAATGCTGCGTGTTTGCATTTCCTAACTGACAGCTGAGCCAGGAGATGTTTGGAGGTCGGTCCTTGTTTATGTGCCAGTGCCCTGGACCTAATTCTGCAGGTGCTGCCCTCCCTCCTGCCCCCCAACTCTGCCTGTGCGCCCCGAGTTGCTCTGCGCTGTTTTGCTGGGGGCTGCTGGTGCCAGTGAGATGCGCTGCCCGAGCCATGCCCTGAGCCCCCTCCCAAGCCTCTGAAAGGT
>NW_010512093.1:35464-41746 GCF_000687285.1 Phaethon lepturus
TCCCCGAGGTTATCGGTGGGGCAGGGTCAAGGGAAGCGGCCACGCTGCTCCCGGCCCACGGTGCTGGCAGAGAAGCCTGTGACTGTCACACTGTGTCCCTGGGACTCGTGGGCAGATTGCCATGACACAGCATGATGAGGCAGGAACGGGAAGGCACAAGGACAGCGTGCTGCTGCAGGGCCACCCAGCAGGAAGCCCGGTGCTCCTCCTGCGCCCCACCGCCCTCCTCTGCGCCCTTCTAAGGCCCACCTCGGGCAGAGCATAGCCACCTGCTGAATACAAGGCAGCGCTGGTCACACCAGCTCTGTGGGCACCTTTCATTGCTGGGTTTAATTGGGAGGTGAGTGCACCCTCATTTCTCCCATCTGCTATTGTGTAAATGACTTTATCTTCACTGGTGAAGGCAAACAAAGAGGCTATTTTTAGCCCCTGAGTGTGCTGGCAGGGTGGTGGAGAGATGGCAGGTATCTTTGGGACCAAGCTGCCAGGAGTGTGATGTAAATCAAAGCCTCAGAGTCCATTTTCTGGGCAAATGAGGGTGCACTCGGCCCCGGGAGACCTTGCTACCTCAGCCAGTCACCATGAACTCTTCTACAAAGCAGGGCCACCGCCACAGGCACCTGGGGACAAGACCCAGGCGTGCCCCATTGCCACCAGTGAGACCAGCCTTGCCTCGCAGCCCCAGCAGCAGAGTTTGGCAGCCGCACCCCAACGCCAAGCTCTTTGCAGGGGACCAGAGGGGCTGCCGGGGACCGAACTGGCCGCGGGCCAGTATTCCTGGGGCGAAGCAGCAGCAAAGACGACAGAACAGCTCAGTTCGATCCACATAACTGTTTCTTTCTTTTTAATTATTAACTTGTGCCTTACAATGGAAGAGGAAAGATTGTGAGCAAACGATTTGCTGGTTCCAGGAACTACTCTGGCACCACCGCGAGGGCAGGAAGGTCTCGTGATGATAACCTTGCCAGGGCGCTGACACGCAACGCACGCACATGCGGAATCTCCGGCTCTTGCAAAAGCGGTCACTGGCAATTTTAAGGCATTGAAGGAAACCTACGGTTGTAAATCCTATAACAAATTTGGCACACGTTGGAACAGTTAGAGCGGAGACAAGGATGCTTTGCGGGCTGGTGTTCAGGAGTCCTGCAGCTTCGCAGCACCAGCTGGGATGCGATACTAATGCGAGCGCAGGGTTTTCATGCGGCAACCGTGCAGCCAAACAAGGGGCCCTGCAGACCCCTCGACGTTTTGGAGCCAGCGACACCAGGCGAGGTGCTGTGCCCTGCGGTGTGGTGGTGCCGTCACCTCGGATGCACCGGTTCCCTGCCCTGCTGCTAGCCAACCCCGCACACCTGGCTGGACTAATGCTGCCAAAAACCAGAGCTGTCAGGACAAAACCAAAACGAACGTTCCTTATAGATTAAGATATAAGTGGCTTATAGACCAGACATCAGGTGTGGTTACAGTTACAGTCCAATATGGCTATTTCTGTGCTTCTGGAATTAAAAGTGGATGGCTACAGCTTGATGAGTGGGGAAGAGTTTAGCTATTTGTGGATTTGGATAGTAGATGAAGGTCTGTAGCCTTGAAACTAGTTATAGTAAACGTGTTGAGTTGTTTCCCTTGCCCCCCCTCCCCGGAGAGCTGGTTGAGCAGCGGTCTGAGCCGGCTCCCCCTCACCCACCATGGGAGGGGAGAGGGAGGGATGGTGGGTGCTACAAGTCCACTGTGCCACCACAACAAGGACCAACATGCACCTAGCTACCTGCCCACACCTCCGCCCCATTTGAAAGGGAGCAATGTGCCAAGCCCGGCCTCTGCATGGCGGGACCCGCGAGGAAGCCGTCAGTGTTCCCGGAGGGATACACGTTTCTAAGGGGGGCTTCCCACGAGCCCAGCACAGCTTCATGCCCAAAGGGGCAATTTGAAGGCCGAGTGGAGACTGTTCCCCCTTAAATGCAAAATGGACAGGGGTTCTGAAGATTACATTTGTGCATTCGCAATGATTCCTTCATGCAGGTTTAATCTCCCTCTTTTCTTGGTAGAGGTTACGGTCCCCTCAATCACCTCAGCCCGGCTGGATTCTATTTTAGAGGTCACTTTAATAACCTCTCCTTGCTCCTCCTCCTTGAAGGACAGAATAGAGGAACTAAAGCCTCTTGGCTGGAAGGAGTAAGTGGGGTTGGGGAGGGGATTGAGCGCTGACAGGCCGATGCTTCCCGTGCTGAAGAGGGTCTCCTCTCCCTCCAGCAGCTTCCTGCAAGCACATCACAAGGGAAGAGGTTAGTCTGGGGACATCTCACGCGAAGCATCTGCAAAGCTTGCGGGCACGCTGTGACCTGCGAACAAGTCCGAGCGCCCCAGGCCATCACCCCAGCCTGCAGCGGCCACGGGCTCAGGTTACACTGCACCATCGAACTGGTTCAAAATCATACACTTTGGTCAACCTTTTTTGGAGCATTTGCAACATGGGGTACATGAGACCAGCTTCCTCCTCTCCCTCCAGAAACACCAGGAAAATAAAACCATGAACCAGAGGGACTCTGCCTTTTGCATCTATTTTGACTTTGCGAGAGAGGCAGGTTTCCTACCCCAACAGTCCCCATTAAAAAAAACAGTGCTTCTGGGATGGCTGGCGGACATGGCTCACGGCTACTAGGTTAAGGAATGACATGGAGCCATGGCTGCTCCCCAGGCAGGATCACAGCAGGCACAGGCAGGGGAGATGAGCAATGCGGTGTTGTTGCTCCTGGAGTGTGTACCCAGATATTTTCCATGCCCTTGAAAATATCCCGGCCTGGTGGGGTTAGGGGATTGGGCTCAGGTGGTGGCCAGGCAGAGCAGGGTGAGAGCAGCCTTACCTGTAGGCAGCTATCTCAATATCGAGTGCCATCTTGACATTAAGCAGGTCTTGGTACTCCCTCAAGTGCCGAGCCATCTCATTTTTGGTGTTTCGCAGGTCATCTTCCAGCTGCCCAATGGTGTCCTGGAAAGGCAAGGGTGCTCAGGGCCATGTTTTGGACCAGGGACCTCTCCTGTGGTTCTTCTGCTCTGCCTATTGCGGAGACAGGGAAGCTGCAATGGGCAGCTGGTCCATGATGGCACATCCCACAGGGAGCTTGGGATCATGAAATCTTGTGCTAACAGGGACGGAGAAGTTGGCAGAACACCAGGCATGAATTGCGAGCGTGTGAGGTGTGAGGAGGCTTTAAACATTGATGGATTTATATGGTTTCCCATCTGCAGCAGGGTCTGTGAGACTTGGGTGGCAAATAGCACACGGTGGTGGAGCCCCCAGTCCTGCGGGGAAAAGGCAGGGTGCTGCAGAGGGAAAGGAAGTTTTGGGCTTAAACATCCTCAAAGCAGGGGCAGGGGCTCAGCAGGACAAGCAAGAGCGCCCAGCACTGGAGCGGGTCCCTGGAGGAGGCTGCAGTCTGCGCCTGGGGCCTTAGGCAGGGTTGGGGACATGTCCAGAGTGGCAGAAGGAGAGCTGGTGCTGCAGGGACAGGAGGGAAGAGCTGCCTCCAGGAGGGGAGGGCTGACACCTTCATCAGAAACGCCCTGGATTCCCAGGCTGGGGGGCTCTAAATGCAGGGATTTGGGAGGGTTACAGAGTAAGGGTCCTGCCCTGTGGGAGCTGGGGTGCTCAGTGGGATGACGACATCCTTCCCATCAGTTTCACCCTGACATGGCTGCTACCTCCAGTTCTGCCTGAGATGTGGAGGAGTCCGAGGCCGGATTTCCTGCTAACAAAGGGGACTAATCTTTTTCTCTGGTTTTTTGTTTGTTTTTTTTTTTGTCAGAAAACAAGCAGCTCTGTTTTCTCTCACGTGCATCCAGGTGTCTAAGCAGCGGCCTCAAAGCAGTGAAACCCGCTCCTACCGGGATCTTTCCAGATCAGACGGTTTCCCACTGCCAGCTGCCCTGCTGTGCCACCGGCGGAGCGTGATTTGGAGCAGAAATGAGTAAGCACTTTGCCTGTCGGTGATGGTGCAGCCCTGCCTGCAAATCCCTGCAATGGCCACTGCCAGCGTCTGCTCTCCCACAGCCAGGCCTTTGCAAGTGCTTCCAGCTCCTCTGTTCCAGTGAATGAGCTTTGTCCTGCCACACCATCCCCATCCTGCCCCTGTCCTCATTCCCATCCTGTCCCCTCCTTCGTGTCCTGCACAACCACCCTCGTGCGTAGTGCAGAGACAGCCACGAGACGTGGAGCTGCCCAAGGGGCCAGCAGCTGTGCTGAGCCTGACGCAACGAGCCCAGTCTGGGCTGAGACCCTCGGTGAAGCAGTGCCAGCTCATCCCGAATGCGGCATGGGGCATCTCACGGTCAAGTTAGTGGGACACATCCCATCTTGCAGGACATTTATGGGCCATCCTTGGGGTCTCTGCCTTGACCTGTGCTGCCCTGACCACCTCCTGCAGCAAAAGAGCTGCATGGAGCTATGCCTCTGAGGTGGGACTGGGCAATGGGAAGGGGTTCAAGGAGACCCTTGGGATGTAAACTGAAAAGCCCCAGATGTGCGTGGATGCTGCTGCAGTACAGATTAAAATCTCTGCTCAGATGTAGTCAGACTGCCGCTGCACTGAACTGTGACAGGAGGGAGGGACTCAGGGTGACCCGCTCTTGCTGCTCTGACCCTCTGTGCCTTCAGGCCCCTTCCCTTTGTCTGCAACTTGCGTGAACAAAACGCTCTTTAAAAATGGGTTATCCTTCCTATCCTGACTGTACCTATCTTCCACACCCTGGCTCTAGCTGGTTCTACTACTCAACCAGAACAAAAACCCTTCCCCACACCATTGCAAACCTGTCCCCTAACTGAAAGCTCTTACGTATTGGTTCAGATTTGACTGGGTAGCCTACAAATATAAAGATATGTCCCTGCTTTAGCAGTCTATAGGAACATTTTAAAAGCGCGAGCAACAGGAATATTCTCTTTTCAGACAGACTTCCATCCTTTTCCACCAGTTGCAGCCAGGGAAATTATTTAGCTGCTCCACATGCACATTGTTCAAAAGACTCCTAAGTATTACCACACTTAAAGCAGATCCTGAGGGTCATGTAGTAAAAAGCCACTGTGCTGTAGCTAAATCAGTTTCAATTATGGTGCTTTTTAATTCAGTTGCATTATATTTTTTTCTCCAATTGATAGATTGTTCCCAGAATCCCTCTTTTCACATAGCATCATGACTATTTAAGATTATTGTGTGTTCTCCTTTCACCCACTACCGGAAATACTGTATTTCCACAATATTTGTGGAAGAAGACCTCAACTATTCAGGAAGATTGCAAGCAGCTTGGAGTTATAGTCATGAATTCTATAGAGCCTGGCAAAATTTGGCCTTGAAAAAGACAAGGCATTACTTGGGTGTGAAATAACAGCATCCTTCTGGTATGATGTAAGGTAGTTGTTTCAGTATTCAGAAGGACATGGCTTGATTTAGAAACCACAGATCATTTAATAGCCATGTAATAGAACAACCTCAGGATTTATTTTATTATAAATCGTGAATGTTTCCTTGTAGCAAGAAAATGGGGTGAGACTGCAGTAATGCAATAAGAGCAATGGAGTTCTCATTGTCTGCCCCACGTGAGTCCTTCCAGGGACATGAGATGCTGGGATCTGGCTGCAAATTCAGCCTTAACGTTTGCAGAGCTCAGATTTCTGCAGTGCAGGTGCCAAGAGCCAGGCCACAGGGCGAGGGGCCAAGCCTGGGCAGACGACTTCGAGGAATTACCCACAACGACGGGGAATGTATGGGCAATTTTGGAGCTGACCCTTAAGGAACAGCGCAGGGATGGGGTGATGCCCCAAACAGCTCTGCCGTATGTGGGGATGTCCTCTGCGGGAAGAGGGTGTTAGAGGGACTGTCTTGGCCATGTCTGCCCCCGCGAAACCTGCCCTCTGGTGTTCTGCCTATGGATAAAGGGGGAATGCAGCAGGCAACACCCTGCTGCGGCAGGATCTGTTGTGCAGGGCAGAGAGGCCCTATGTCAGGGTGGGAGGAAGGCTGCAGGGGTGCCTGGCGCTGCGCAATGCTGCGGGGGCGCTGCCCCTGCGCGAGTGGGCACTGCACAAGGCAAGAGTACAGTGCTGTGTAGTGCTGGTGGGTGGAGGGGGGTTGTTGCACGACGTGCAGGACAGCGTGGGATAGTGGGGGCGCTGGGTGCTGCATGGTGCGGGGGGGGCACCGCATTGGGGTGTTCAGAACTGCGGGAGGGGCTGCTGCAGAGGACGGAGTTGCGCTGCAGGATTTTTGCATGGAGATGCTCAGCGCTGCGCAG
>NW_010512094.1:0-7921 GCF_000687285.1 Phaethon lepturus
GCCCGCAGGCTGGTGTCGGGGGCTGGAGACATCAAGCTGACCAAAGATGGCAACGTGCTGCTGCAGGAAATGGTGAGCTCGGTCTTGCCTCCGCGGGGGTGGAATCCGTGGGGGGCACTTTGGGAGGCAGGAGCCTGCTTGTATTCCCTTTGAATGCTTCTGGCTGGGGAGGGACCACGTCCCCTGCTGACCCCGGCCTGCCTTTCTGTGGTGTTTAGCGTGTGCATTGAGGGGCAAATGTCCCTTGGGAGGGAAGTAAATACGTGCATCTAGGTAGGTGTTGAATGAAGTTTGTGTGTTAATTTGGCAATTAAGAAGGAAACATGAGCAGTTTAAATGATGATATTGACACTTTTGTCGCCTTCTGTTTTGCTTACGGAAAGCACACTTCTGTTGTATTTAAGCAAGCCTCGGACAGCAGAGTTCTTCATGGCTGCGTGGCTTGGAAAGTGTTTAAGTCTGGGCGGTGGGTGCAGCTCGCATCGCTTTCCCGTCTGGGGTTGTATCACCGTTTTCCCCCGCGTAGGGGTGAAGGTGTGCTGGGGCCGGCGGCGTGGTCGGGCCCACCGTGGGCTCTGGGGCTGTTGAGCTGCAGCGTGCCCACATGCCCCGCGTGAACACGGCCTGCTAGTACGTGTATTACGCTCTGCTAGCTGTCTGTTACAATTCAGTGTCAAGTATGGAAGTTAATACACACGGTGATCTGTCAGGAAAAATTCAATACATTGGTTTTTCCACACTTGGAAGTGCTTTAAAGAAAATAATGATAAAAAGCTAAACAGCAGTATAAATGGCCCATTTGATTTTATCTAACTCCAGTACAGTTACAAAGCACCAACCTTTTCAAACGTGCATACTGTTCTGTAGGTCCATAGGCTTCAACCTGTGCTGAAATATTCTTCAGCCATTGAGAGATGCCAAGTGATGTGTGTGTTCCTTAAATTAAAAGACTGACTTCTGTAAGTAAGATAGGTCACGTGTGGTGGTGTGAAGTTTGGCCTTCACACAGGCATGATGCTTAAAGCTGGAACACCGCATGTACTACTTAGCAGAGGAACTGGCAAGAAACAAACTAACTGAATGTTCTTTAGTTTCATAAGAATGAGTAAAATAAACTGCCGAAGGAAACAGTCTAGTTGTGATGGCGTATCCTTTGCCTATAGGAGAAAAGAGTTCTGTCAAGCTCATGAGTTGAGGACTAGTTTGGCTCTTACCACTTAACATTTCTGTGTATAGATGCATAATCTGAGTGGGGGAAATAGTGTTCCATGGGTTAATGCAATCAATTTATTATCCAAGTGATTGTTGTTGTTAATTGGTGTTATTTATTGAAACCTGCTGAATTTACATCAATCATGAAAACAACTAGGCCTTGAGTATTTTGTTTCCTGTACCAGTGCAGTAAGACTTACTGCTCAGCTTCTTGTTTTTCTTTAGCAAATACAACATCCCACAGCCTCCTTGATAGCAAAAGTAGCAACAGCACAAGATGACATCACTGGAGATGGTACCACTTCAAATGTCTTGATCATTGGAGAACTCCTAAAGCAGGCAGATCTCTATATTTCTGAGGTATGTATGCAGGATTTCTTTTGTAGGTGGACAAGTCAAAAGCTTCATCTGAGACCACTCATTTTATGTTTAGTTTAATGCTTAGTTGTTGTAAGTCAAACATGAAAATGAATATTTCTGCCTAAAATCAGTGTGTCATAGAACTTGTAGAATGGGGAAGAGCTGGAGGGGACTTAAGACTTGTTGAAAACTGCGTATTGTAGATACTGTAGCCTTTAATAAGGTTTTGTCTGATACCTGCTTTTATTCCTGTTTTGTGTGAGTAAAAACACTGTATGTTAACAAGGAGATCCTCCCCAATATTAAGTATTTTGGATAGTATAAATTACAGAATATGTATTCATATTGCACAGTGAACACCCAAGTGTGCTTTGTAGTTCCCTTGGTTTTAATGCTGTGCTAGAATAATCTGTGCTTTTCCTCTGCATTGGAAGGATTTGCATTCCTTTTATATGTATTCAGAAGGACAGTACATTTTCTTGTCTTTGTAGCCTGCATATTCCCTGTGTTTTGCCATTACATGGAGTGTTGAAACCACAGGTTCCACTTCTGAAAAAGTACCGTTTTGTCTTCTGTTGTCTAATGATTTCCCTTCTTTCCTTGTATTAGGGCTTGCACCCTAGAATAGTAGCAGAAGGATTTGAGATTGCAAAGGAAAAAGCACTTGAAGTTTTGGAGCAGGTCAAAGTAACCAAGGAAATGGACAGGGAGACCCTGATAGATGTTGCCAGAACATCCCTTCGTACTAAAGTTCATACCGAGCTTGCTGACATCCTAACAGAGGCAAGTGTACATGTCTCTTCTGCCTCTTTGGCATGAAGAAGTCCAGGTTTTAAATGGCTGTGATTATTCCTTGAGTGAAGGGTAGATGGAAAGATGTGCATTTGCACTTTGGAAGACTAACTGGTCCTTTTGGGGCTTTTTTTTTTTCCCCCTCCCGTCTATTCCAGGCTGTAGTAGATTCTGTTTTGACAGTCAGAAAACCAGATGAGCCTATTGACCTCCACATGGTGGAGATTATGGAGATGAAGCACAAATCAGAAACTGACACAACGTAAGTAATGAGTATCCTTGAGTTTCAGTTTAATGGTGTCCTGACACCTTAGTAGCCTGGGGATTTTGTTTTCTTTTTAAAAGAACTTGGGTGGCAAAGCTATCACTGGAAAAGTCATTAGGGAGGGCGTGAAAGAAAGGCAGAAATACAAATTCCAGCCGTGAATTATCTAGTCAGCAGAAATTCCCCAGTCGCTGAACTTGATTCCCTGACAGGAGATCTTTGAATAGCAAAGAGTAACACTGGCTCAGACTTCTGCTTTTCTACGACTGAATGTGGTTATTTGCTTTATAACGACGTTGTGTGTGTATATATGTTTTTTTCTTAGTAGTAGTGTCTGTGGCTCAATCAGGCTTTAGTTTTGTACCTGTTGATTACAAGTATAAAATAGCATTTGATAAATGGAAAGTGGATTGTAGTCATCTAGTTGGATATTCTGTAGGCTCTTATATGTACCTCAGTGGCATGGACGAATTCTGCAGTAGCTTTCCTCAGTAGCTAATGCAGTCAGACACTATGCCAGAGTAAATTCCTTTTTCACCCTCTGATTGGTATGCTTTTTTTATATGGGAATGGGCATGCCCTTGGAAGTGGAATACATGATCCTTATTAACTCCCAACGCAAGTGCATAGGCAGTTTGTGTTTGACCAGTTGCACTGTCAATTCTCTGCCTGGTCCGCACTTCCATGAGGTGCGTATCTTCTGTATGCGTATGTTGACATAGAAAATGCTTTTAATCTTTCAGGCTGATTAGGGGGCTGGTTTTGGATCATGGCGCTCGTCATCCTGACATGAAGAAAAGAGTGGAAGATGCTTATGTTCTTACTTGCAATGTGTCTCTAGAATATGAGAAAACGTAAGTACATAGCAACAAGGTGAGGAGCAGAAAATGCTCCTGTCCTAAAAGACTTTTATTTAAGGTGTGCTTGAATGAGAACTGAAAGGACTGCGTAGGCTCTTCTAGAGTGAGGTAGGTAGTGTAGAAGGTGGAATGGAAGAGGTGGTGCTCCTTCTGCAGGCCCTTCTTGGAAAAGGGAAGCTGGTAGCTGAGAGAACCTTTGAGAGGCAGAGCTTTGTAGTTCATAGTGGTTTCTGTTGTTGTTTCGTTGAAGAAAGGCTGGAAGTCCTTCCTTTCTTGGACATAATTTTATGTTTTAGAGCGAGCGTCTAAATATACTTCGGAGTTTGCTCAGTTTCGAATGGTAAAGTTCTGAACTAGAGAGCTGGAATAGCTACATGTTGCATGCTGGGCTGGGGGGAGTTCTTGTTTGGTTTGGGTTTGGGTTTTGGTTTGTTTTTTTAATATAGCTGAGAGGATTGATTCCTTATGCTTAAGTTTGTTTCTACAGCACAGAGGATAGTTGTCTTACTGCTTTTTCATTTTTGTGTTTGGTGTTTTTTTTTTCCTTCAGAGAGGTGAGCTCTGGCTTCTTCTACAAAAGTGCTGAAGAGAGAGAGAAGCTAGTGAAAGCGGAAAGGAAGTTCATTGAAGACAGAGTGAACAAAATCATAGACTTGAAAAGAAGAGTCTGTGGTGATTCAGATAAAGGATTTATTGTGATCAACCAGAAGGTGAGATGAGAACTAACTAGCAAAATTTGAAATGTTGGCTTTTTTGGCAAGCAGTGTGCCATTTGACTCATTTTGTACTGTTCTTCAGGCAAAAATAGCTACATTCAGGCTGATGTACTTTTGAATATATGCATGAAGTTCCTACTCGAGATTTTCTGTGAGCCCTGGGGAGGAACTTTTGAGTGTCAGACTGAGAGAGGGTATGGTAGCTTTTTCTTTATCCTGATGGGTCACTTTGTTTGTAGGGAATTGACCCGTTTTCCTTGGATGCACTTGCAAAAGAAGGAATAGTTGCTTTGCGGAGAGCTAAAAGAAGGAACATGGAAAGGTAAGTTCCTGGGGAGAGGAGGGGGTAAATAACTTGCTCTTCCAAACTTGAACAGTGAGTCAAGTGTGCCGTAATTCCACCTTTATGGACTTGCACTAAAAAGTTTCCTTCAGTCTGTCCGGCTCTTACTGGTGCAACTCGAGGTAGTTTGTACGAATCATAGAGATGTCAGTTCAGCACATGGGGTGATGTAAGAATTTGAGGTGTCAGTGCTTCACATGTAGACACCTATAGAGGAGATGGAATTCTACAAGCTTCTTTTTCTGAAGAGCTCTTTTCCAAGCCTTAGGAAGCATGGTGTTCTGTATGCTGTGAAATACTATTGTTACGTTAGTAACTTCATATTTTACTTAATATAAGCAAGTGCTGAGCTGTGTATCGTCTCTCTCAGACTGACCCTTGCATGTGGCGGTGCTGCCATGAACTCTGTGGAGGATCTTACTCCTGACTGTCTGGGACACGCAGGGCTGGTCTATGAGTACACATTGGTGAGTACAGCTGAGCTTTTGGATGAAGCCAGGTTACATACGCCTCTACTTTCTTTGGTCTTGATATGTTGTGGGTTTTTAATCTGTTTTAAGAGCTGTACTGGAGCATGAATAAAGGCTGGTGGCATTTCCCATCCCAGTGTCTGCTTGTCTGTGAGGATCTACCTGGATGTTTGCTCTTGTCATAGTGTGTTTTCCTATTGTTATTTCCATATTATGCTCTTAATATTGCTTATATTGAGATAACAGGAATACGGTTCTACTGCTTCTTGCCACTTCTCAAAGTGCTGTTAGTGCAGAACTGAATCTGAAAGTCTCTCAAATTTTTTTATTACATGTATACGTTGATTAAGCAAATGTATGACATGAATATACAATGCTGTTTTGCAGGGTGAAGAGAAATACACCTTTATTGAGAAATGTGACAACCCCCGCTCCGTTACCCTGTTGATCAGGGGACCAAATAAGCATACGCTGACACAAATCAAGGATGCAGTAAGAGATGGTCTGCGTGCCGTTAAAAACGCTATCGAGGATGGTAAGTTTCCGCTCTGTTTGGCGATCTTAAGGATCTTCTGTTGAAATTCACCTGAAAATTAGTGAATCTTTTATCAGCTTCCTTGGTATCTGATGCAGTCAGACACCAAGCTGTGTGTATTTCAGTGTGAAGTGCTTTTAGCTACTCTTCTTCCACCTTGTATTTTAAAAGTACTTGATAAGTGTGTAAGTACTTATCTGATCAGATACAATCTGTCTTTTTAGAGGGAAGAGATCAAACGACACTAAAAATTAGCTGTTTAAATTGGAATAGGTCTTGCTGTGAAGTCTCAATGTCGAGTTTTCCCTTGCAGGATGCGTGGTTCCAGGAGCAGGGGCACTAGAAGTGGCGGTAGCTAATGCTCTTGTTAAGCATAAACCTAATGTAAAAGGAAGAGCCCAGCTTGGAGTTCAAGCTTTTGCTGATGCTCTGCTCATCATTCCTAAGGTATAAGGAAATGCTGAATAAAGTGGCTTTAAAGCACGCTAAGACCCATCGCTTTTTCAGCTGGAGGTCTCTTTCAGTGAAATAATGTCTCTGTTCTCTTGAAAGGTTCTTGCTCAGAACTCAGGTTATGATCCCCAGGAAACACTAGTGAAAGTTCAGACAGAGCATGCGGAATCAGGGCAACTCACTGGAGTCGATCTGAACACTGGTAAAAATTTTTTAAAGTAATGGGATGAGGCTTTAGTAAGAAATTGTTGTGGCTCAGCTCCATGAAGAACAAAATCGCTTTGAAGGCAGAAAGCTCTTCCTCATTTCATGAAAAGCCGTGCAGAAGGCCTTGGTGGCTGTCCTGCTGCTACAGTCAGTCTTGGCATGCTGTAATACTTAAATGTTTGAAGTTTTTTGTGAACATGATGCACACAGTGACCGGTAGCACTCTGTTGGATGTAGCAAGTAATACCAGATGTTAGACAGTAGAAAGTCTTACTTCAAAGTATGTCAACTGGTGATTTAAAGACTCTTTTACTTCTTTTGTAGGTGAACCAATGGTAGCTGCAGCAGCCGGAATCTGGGATAATTACAATGTCAAAAAGCAACTGCTTCATTCATGGTAAATGTTACAGTATTTTCAGTTTAAATAGCAAGTGGTGTTTGATCGTTGAAATTGATGGAGTAATACGGAATTGCAGGATGCCATGTAGAGAAGGCTGTCTTGAAAGGCAGAAATGAAGCCGAGTTGTCTTTGAACTATGTTAGAATGGATATTCTAACAATATTTCTTTAATATTTCTAGCACGGTGATCGCTAGCAACATTCTCTTGGTGGATGAAATTATGCGAGCTGGAATGTCCTCTCTTAAAGGCTGAGGTGGACCTGCTGGTGGTGGTGGTCAGCTCTGGCAGTGCCCCATGGAATGTCTTTAAAGAAATCCACCCAAAGGCGCTCTTTTCTTAGCCGTAGTGGATTTTCCCAGCAACTGAAGTTACTCTGCTCCTTGGTAAAGATGGTCACTCAAAATAGTAGCAACTATTCAAATATTTGGCTCTAACAATCAGTTATTTATTTTTAGTTCCACTGAAGTGTACAACTGAAGTTGCTTTCCTTTTTACCCAATAAACTGTTCTGTTCTGTGCTTTATCTGTGTTGGTTATTTGAAATTTTACCTTCCTTGGGCTGAGGTGGTGAGCATTCTGCTTCCAGGCTTTGTCCGTGGGCTTGGGCTGCAGTTCGGGACTTTGTTATTGATTCCGATACTTTCCATGGCCGTGAAAACAGCAGTCCTGGCTCTGCCTCTGAAACGGATTAAGCCAATCACTTTATTCTCACAGACAAATCTGAATTAACGAACTCTACTAGAGTGCAGCGTGTAGCGAGAGACATGTTGTCATCCTTGTCATAACAGACTGGGATATTTTTAACACTTACTCCTGCAGTGAAGTATTTATGGGCAATGAGCGATGTGCCAGATCCAGGCAGAACTGCAGCTTTAGATCAAGCCTACTGCAAAGCCGTGGTTGGGTTCATGGGTGGGGAACTAGAACTAGAGGCATCCGCTTGTGCTTTGTTAGGGAAATAGGCACCTCTCTCCTTCCCATGTCACCCCTGCCTGGCTGAATGGCTACAAAAGCAGTCTAAAAAACCAAACCCGAATACGCCCAAAAAATCCTTCTGCCTGTGAACAGGCTTAAATGCCTGGCGGCGGCAGGAGCCTTTTCGGGCGGGGGGTGATGTGAACAGCATTTCGCTGCGGAATGGCCGCGCTCTGGCGGCTTCGCTTCAAAGGCCCCAAAGCAGCTGCTCGGCGACCCTACACCACCCGTGGAGACGCTCCCTGCGGCGGCGCGTGGAGAGGGGCCCGGAACCGCTTCCCGGAGCCGGCAGCTCTTCCGGGTCAGAGGCCCGCGGGTGCCCGGGCATGGCG
>NW_010512095.1:0-1278 GCF_000687285.1 Phaethon lepturus
GGGGCTGTGCCGGGGCTGGGGGGCCGGAACCCTGTGGGTGACCCTGCTGTGGCCAAGGGCAGGGCACGGCTGTCCCTCAGCCCGCGGTGGCCCCAAGGGCAGGAGTTTCTAGGGCCTTGTTTGCATACCCGGAAAATGCAAACGTTTACCCTGGGCTGGCTCCAAGGGAAATATCCGTGGTGAGATGTAAATTCCCTGAAATTCCACAAAAAAAAATATTTGATGGGAGCATTAACTGGCTGGAGGGGAGCTGGTGGGGGCTGTGGTTTGGGGGGCGGGCTGCCCTGGGACAGAGGGCAGGGCCGGGAGGCAGCGGCTGAGTCCCGGGGGGACCATGGGTGCCAGCACGAGGTTTGGCTTTACTAGAAAGCAGGGCCAGCCCTGCCAGCACGCTGTCACCAAGCTGGCTGCCGGAGACACCGCCAGGGAAAGGGAGTGGGGCTGTGGGCTTGGGGGAGGCTGGGAGCAGTCTCCCATCCCGTGTTCTTTGCTGGCTGGGACGCCATGTCCTGGGAAAGGCTGACGTTGTCAGGCTCTGCGTGCAGTCTCAGCTGGTGTGGGAGGGCTGGGGGTCGAGTACATCCCCCAGGCACCCAGGGAACCCACAGAGCGGGGGAGCTGGAGGTCCCTTTGTCACAAGCACCATTTCCCAAAGTTTTAAACCTGCAGTGCTACTAGAGAAGTGGCTTAGCCCTGCCCTGGCATGGATCCCCAGGTGGTGTGGGGTGCTCCCCCAGGTCCAAGCAAACCCCTGAGATGCTCAGCCTCTGGCTGAGGACTGCCCAGAGCTCAACACAACGTGCCAACGGCCGGGCTAGCTGCAGGGATGCTCCCATCACCCCTCACGGATGTGGCCGTGGGCGGTGCGAAGTGGCTCCTTGCCAAAACCGGGGAGCCTTTGGGAGCCAAAACCAGGGGTTTGACCCTCCCCACCCACTCCCCAGGCTCTGGGGAGATTTGAGGCCATGGGGCCGCAGCTCCTAGCCAACATGCTGCTGGCACCTCGCTGCATCCTGCAGCTGACAGGGACTGATGCGTGCCTAGCACGGTGCCACACTCCCCGGCACGGTGCTTTGCTCACCGGACAGCTCACACTGCTGACCCCAGCCAGGCCTTGAGCCACCTCCTGAGGCAGAGCTGGGACAGAGCCAGGGAGCTGCTCAGGCTGCCCTCCCTGCCCCGTTAGCTCCCACCATGGGAACAGCCACCCAGTTCTAATTATATACCCTAATTGCCTGCGTGGGACTTTGGTGGCTTTCCTGTGGTTAACAGGGACTT
>NW_010512095.1:1342-2256 GCF_000687285.1 Phaethon lepturus
GTGTGCGGTGGTGGCACAGTGTGGTTGTGTCTCTTCCACGTGTCCCTGATCCCCACCATACACAGGGAAAGGCTGACCCCCTCCTGAACTCTGTTTTCCTAAAACCAAAATAAAAATAAGAGATCTGTTTCCCCAAGTCCCCTCTCCTTGGTTCCTGGCCCTGAATCAGTCTCAGTGGAGATGGGGAACAGGGGAGGATTTAATGAGCCACAGTCGATGGACCCGATCTCTGCCACTGAGCTTCCATGGAACCCTGGGCATGTCACCCAGTGCCCCACTGTTCCGTGCCGTGCCATGCCGGAGGCAGCATGGGAGAGCCAAGGCTGCCGGGGGCTCCAGGAAGACTGTCCGAGGACAGCATGCTGCTCCACCCTGTCAGATCAGGGTCTCCCACTTGAAATGGCAGACACACTGGGCGGGCTGACCCTCACGCGAACTTCCCTCCTCAGTTGTTTTTCCACCAGAGCTGGGCTAGAGCTGGCCCCCGCCTGCTGCAGATGTTTGGCAGGAGTCCTGGGGCGGGAGGCCAAGCACTTCCAGCCCACTGGCCACCATGCTACCAAAACCCCGCCCCCACCCTCCCGGGCGGTCCCAAAGCCACAGGCCAGGGGCTGCACAAACCTTGTGCCAAGCTGCAGGGTCATGGTGAGTACAGAGAACGTTAAACCAGCAATGGGGACCACATACTGCTGCTCGCTGGGCTTGTCCCAGAGCTGAGCGAGGAGCTTCTTCCATGCAGAGTGACGGGGATGGTGCCAGCAGCATGCCAGGGACGGCGGCGAGGGGCTCAGGCGGCGGCAGGCAGCATTGCCGCGGCTGGCAGCGGCGCTGCTTTCGCTCTGGCAGCCTGGCACAGCATCAATCCCGGAGCAACCTCTGAACTTTTGTTCTAGGTGTGCACAGGAGGCAACAGC
>NW_010512096.1:0-231 GCF_000687285.1 Phaethon lepturus
GACCGCATGTCGCCCCCGGCCCGGGCTGCTGGGGCTGAGACCGGCACCGATGCATCACTGCCTTTGATGGGTCTGTCAATAACACTTAGCAGGGGAGGGGGCCCTCACCCGGCGCGTTGGGGCGATTTAATCGCTCGAGGCGCCGTGTGCTGCCGCATATGTGCGGGGCTAAGCAGGGCCGGGGGCAGCTGCTGCCTGGGGAAGGGACGGGGCGGCTGGCGCCGTGTGCCC
>NW_010512096.1:256-15302 GCF_000687285.1 Phaethon lepturus
TTAACCTGGGCGCTGCTGCGGGAGGAGTAACCTGGAGCTCCTCGGGTTAGGAAACTGTTCTCTGCAGAGCTGTAATATGTTACTCATGAACGGCTGTGGAGTTGTTCATTAATCCCCCCGGGCCCTGGGATGGTGTTTTCCTGCGGCCTCTGGTGTGCTGCTGCTGGGGACCCATAAAATGGCGCCGGTGTGCCTGGGGCGCACAGAGGTGTGGGGAGAGGAGAAGGTTGCTCCTGCTTTGGCACCTACCTAACACTTTTCCCCACATAACTGTTGCTGCTGTGAGGGTATGAGCAGTACAACTGAGCTGCCCCTGCAAAGAGACATTTTCAGCCTTTCTTTCTCAAAGCATCCCTATGTGTTTGGGTGTTGGCTGCAGCGAGGCCTCAGGTTATGTCCTTGCTGCTCTCTTCCCGGGGGCCAGGGCACACTCCCAGCCTTCCCACCCAGGTGTGCTGGCCAGACTGGGATGAGCGGAAGAACCTCTGGCAGAGAAGTGAGCGCAACGGAAAGGACTGCATCCCAAGTGGGAAGAAGGACTTGGTCCCCCAAGGCCATCCCTGCAGTGCCCCTGCTGCCTTCTGCTGCTGCTTCTCCTGGGAGGGCAGAGATCCCTGCCTCCCATCCACAGGGCTGCTGAAGGCTCAGCTGAGCCCAATCCATTTATCTCCTGTTACTGTTATTAAATCTGACCTGCAGTGGGGGAAAAAGAGCATTTTTAGAATTGTGGGATATTAAGAAGCCTCTTTAGAGATGAAAGAAATGCTGGATACTGTTACTCTAGGGAAGGATTGTGTTCCACCAGTTTCATTGTCATTTAACGTAGAACATAAAGGTTAATGCTGAATAAAATAATACCCATGTTGATTATTTTAATAGTCTCAAAGTATAACTTTTTCCCTGGACTGCAGTTATCTAAACCATGTGCTGTACATGCACCAGTAGTACTTTGTACTTTTCCACAGTGCTGATATGATGGTTCCATTAAGTTCAGTGCTGAGAAGCTATTGTGTATATCTCTCATACAATCGTTCCATACTCCATGGAAAATGGAAAATATATGGATCCACAGACATGTTAATTCCCAAGATTTGTACATTTTTAAAGATTAATAAAAAAGTCCATCTTATTATTATCTGAGTTATAGGAAACATCAAAATAAATTAGGAATCCTACTGCAAAGAAATCCCCTATTCAACATATTGAGACAGGATGATGTTATGAGTGTTCAGACAAAGGTAATACAGTGCCTCTATTTAATTGCCCTGACACCTTGCTCAGTTCCTCTAGCTATACTCTGAGAGCTAAAAAACCCCCTCTCATTGTTATTAATTGTATTCCTTTTTAAATGTAATGTCATATCGCTGCAGGCTGAGCTAATGAAACATACCCATATTACCAAAATAGGCATATTTCTTTTTGTACAACACATTCTATCAAAACTGTCTGCTAAAGACATTGTGTTAAAGACCTTTCATAGAGCAATATAAAGAATATCTCAGCTACTCCAACATTTCTATTACATGATTATTAAAATGCCCAGGAGGACTAAACAATATAGTGTGGATCCAGTTATCATATAAGACTTTAGAAATATTGTTAATTCCTGCCACTGATTTATGTTAATACTAATGCTAGATTACATGCTATGGCTACTAAACAGCCACTGCATACCAATTCACACAAAGCCAGTCTCCCTCCTCTCTATGGGAGCTGCACTCTTCTGTTATAATGAGAATCTGAATTATTTATCTCTCTTTATCCTACAGTAGTTCACTTGACCACAATCACTTTTTTCCGCCTGTTTCTATGGCACATCAGTGCATGTAAACATGACACAATAACAACTACTATCTTTACCTATTTCAGTCACTTTAAGTCACGTCAGATCAGTCAGAGGATGGAAGCAAAAGTATTGCACAGTGCGGAGCAGGAGAGGGGTATGAGGTTGCCTAAATGCTGAAATGACACCCATGTCCCAAGTTGTCTTCAGCATATTTTAATACAGCTCCAGTGTAAATCACAAGACTTCCTTGCTGATGGTTTCCACTGATGGCAGCTTGTCTCAGGTGCCCGCTGCTTTTTGCAGCTCTAGCTGGGTGCGAAGAGCTCCTCGGCAGCGCACGTGCACAGGCTCCGTTGTATTGAATGGGACTCCAGGCAAAACCAGCAGCGAGGGTAGGATCAACTACTGGTTTGTTTTGGATGTTCATGTAAGAAAGCAGTGTTCAGTTCCATCTTCTTCCTAATCAAGCACAAGGATGTGGCCAAAGCTCTTCTACATAAGAGGTGAGTCCTGCATCCACGATGTTATAGAGCAGTCTGTGGAAGTATTTTTAACCTGTCTATAACACCTCTTCTGCAGTCATTAGTGCTGGGTTTAAGCACTATTTGTCAGAATGCATTTTGCTCCCTTCACATGTGGCACATGTAGGTTTTAGTTGAATTCCCCATGTGATACTTGTATGCTGCAGCCCCGCTGGCTGCTGACTCACTCTGCACTTTGCCTGGTCTTTGCTCATTAGGAGGGTAGGAATCTATCCCCCCTGAATTACTTCTGAGGCTCTTTCTGGAGAGCTCCTTGGGGAGGGCTGGTTCTCCTATTTTCAAAATATAGAAGCTCACACTACATCTAGGATGCTATTTCAACAGTAGGATACCAGAGTATCTCACCGCTGCTTCCATGCCTTCTGCAAGCGGCAGTGAAAAGTAGGATGTTCCTGGTCGTGGCAGCCGTCCTACAAGTGTCAGTGTGGAGGCAATGGAGGAGGCACTGCATACTGCTCTGTGACCTCGGCTCCAAGCAGAGTTAGAATTTGCAACTGCATGTGTTGCTTGCCATAAGGAATTGCAGACTGCCATTTTACCTGGTGGCAGGACTGGTACGGACCTGATCTGGACTGCTAAGGACCCATGACGGCAACAGAGGAGCACACTGTAAATGAAGGATTATCAGCTATGGAAAGAAGAAGAAAGATAGCATTCATGGAAGTCTGAGCCACACCTCAGCCAATGAGGAAGATGACTATCATGATTCTCAGGAAACACCGAGGAAAGGGTTGTAAAGGTTATTTGGAAACTGACAACCCAAATTACTTTTGCTAGGCAATTTGAAGTAGGCATGATGAAAGACAGAAAAACTGCTCACAAGGTGGCACGTGCCATTTAGAAGACTCTTGTGCTGCGCTACCTGTAGGTATTGGATGCACAAAGCTTGGACTTTGTCAGGGCCATTAGAGGACCTATATCACCATTTTCTGTATTCTTGACCAACGTCAGTTGAAAGGCATATTTTTCTACTGTGCTTTTAGCTGTTGCTATTCACTGCACTGTTTCACTGCCATTGCCACCAGCTAATAGGACATACCACCCCAGGTTTTTCTACAGCCCTTGCTTGTCCAAGGCTCTGCAGGTATCTCAGTTTGTGCTGGCAGCTAAACATATCAAAGTCAACAGAACCATCATGCTATGAACTATCCATCTTATCTTAGTGACCCTTCACTGCTAATTTCAGCCACCATCTAGAGCACTTAAATTTTCACCAGAAAAAAAATGTGGAGTGGAAACAGAAGGGTGGGCTTTTTAGTCAATCCCCCTCCCCTGCTTTTTTCAATGGCAAGGTGGTGGACTTTCTCTGTTAGGCTTGAGACCATATTCTGTACAATGCCAGGAAGACCAAGGGGGAATAGATGGGAGAAGTTTGGTGGAGGAGGCAGAGGTGGAGTCACACTCTGTGAAATCACATTCATTTACCCATCAGAGCCAAATGAGTCAAATTGTGATGGATGTTCTGTGCAGAGACCCTGGCCACAGCTGGAGATGCTGCGGTGCTGTATGCTTGTTGCCTTGAAAGTCACAAACCCTCGTTGTATGCAGATCTTGATCCCAGTGTCTACTTTCTTCAGCTTGTCCTTGCCCTTGTTGGCTCCCCCTCACCCGCATCTGCAACGAGCAGCCATGACTACGCTGTTACCCTAGAAAGGCAATAGGAGAAGAAACGCTGAAGAGAGAAAAGTGTGGGAATTGTTGTGAAAAGTGACCAGTGAAAAAAGAGAAAGGGAAGGGAAAGGAAGGGAAGGGAAGGCAATAATCCATTTACAGGGATTGATTAGGCAGAATCATTTGTGAGTAAGTGTGACTGTGTGGAAGTTTGAAACCACAGAGGTGGTTTTAATGTGTGTCATTAAAAGCCAGGGTCATTGAAGGCCTTGAATCTCAACAGGAACTCTGGTGGTGAGCTCTGAAATGCTTCCTTCACTTGCACAGGGCCTTTGCTGCTGGGTGACAGGAGAGAGGACCTCAGAGTTCAACTGTGGAATCTGAAGCTGGAGACACTGTTGGTCTCTGCTGCTCACTTGCACTAGCTCTATCTTCACTTCTTCGTGCATCTGGTTTGCTTTGCGCACATTTGCTTGGCAAGCCAGGGATATCTGCTGGCTGATGACATGCAGAGTCCTGAGGCTGGAAGAGAGAGGCGCAGGACATCTCTCACAGGGGTGGGGAAATGAGCAAGGAGGGTGGAGCAGAAGTGGCCCAGAAAGAGCGCAGGCGCCCCAGGGCCTGTATGCATGGGAGGACCTTGAAAGTGATGCTGACTATGTACTCTGAGCACCTGTGGTCTGAAGAGGTGATCACATTGAATGGTGTGAGGTGTGACACTGACCCATCACAGCAAAAACTCTTTTTCGCTCAACCAAGGAAGGCTAGCCCTGAACTATTCAGTGATGTTATTGATATGGTGCCTCAGAGGTGGACATTCTGAATTCCAATTAGTTGTAATAATTTGTCAAATTCAGAAAAATAACCCAAAGATGGTATTTTGAGTCAGGAAAACAGAAGGTCAGATTTTATGTGGTATAAATTAGCCTAACCCCAAACCCTTCAGTATTGCTGTAGTAATGTCTATTACCTGACATACTGGTTTTCATTATACTGGTTACCATGGAATACCATTTTTCTTTAGGGGAGTAGAAGTCTAGAGGCAGACTTTAACTTTCATTATGGCAGTCTAAACCTAGAGTAATTCTACTGAGTTTGGAGGAATTACACCAGATTTACAGTATAAGAAATAAGGTCAGAATCGAGTCATAAAGCAAGATGCCATTTAGTATCTATCAGAGTTGATAAGGGCTTACCTCGTGATATTTAAAACCACTGGTACTTTAGGCAGATAGGGAAATGCACTCTCAGAGTCCAATTTAACGAAGTCTAATTTCAAAAACTGAAGCCCAGTTCTCCTAATATGAGTGACTTTAGATACATATGGGAATATCAAAACATGATTGCCCTGAAACTCAATCTTCTTCTTTTTAATTAAAGAAAGAATCCTATCTTAGTCACCTGAGAATCTGAAATATACTCTAAGTATTTGACACTCAGAAGAACAGATAAATTACGAGGACAAGAGGCAAAAGCTACCATCGATAGTAAAATCAAATTTAAAATAAAACTGAAGATACCCTAATAATTTAGAAAAAAGGGCTAATCAATCCTGATCTGCAAATCCTTCCTTCAAGCCAAAAATAAACCTATTTCAGGAATTAATTTAAGTTATAAAAGTCCTGACTAGATCTTCAAATGACGTAAATCAGCAAAGCTCCACTGATTTCAAGGGAGCACTACTAAGATAGGTTAGATGAGAATCTGACCCTCTATTGCTTTGTAATTTTCTTCCCTAATCAACAAACAAAATATCATTTTTAAGGTAATGTAGAATCATAGAATAGAAACATAGAATGGTTTGGATTGGAAAGGACCTTTAAAGGTCATCTAGTCCAACCCCCCTGCCATGAGCAGGGACATCTTTCACCAGACCAGGTTGCTCAGAACCTCGTCAGGCTCAGAGCCTTGAATGTTTCCAGGGATGGGGCATCTACCACCTCTCGGCGCAACATGTGACAGTGTTTCACCACCCTCGTTGCAAAAAATTTCTTCCTTCTGTCTAATCAAAATCTGCCCTCTTTTAGTTTAAAACCATTACTCCTTGTCCTGTCACTACAGGCCCTGCTAAAAAGTCTGTCCCCATCTTTCTTATAAGTCCCCTTTAAGTACTGGAAGGCTGCAAGAAGGTCCCCCCGGAGCCTTCTCTTCTCCAGTCTGAACAACCCCAACTCTCTCAGCCTGTCCTCACAGGAGAGGTGTTCCACCCGTCTGATCATTTTTGTGGCCCTCCTCAGGACCCGCTCCAAGAGGCCCATGTCTTTCCTGTGCTGAGGGCTCCAGAGCTGGACACAGGACTCCAGGTGGGGTCTCACCAGAGCAGAGTAGAGGGGCAGAATCCCCTCCCTCGACCTGCTGGCCACGCTGCTTTGGATGCAGCCCAGGATACGGTTGGCCTTCTGGGCTGTGTGTGCACATTGCCGGCTCATGTCCAGCTTTTCATCCACCAAATTTCTGTCTTAAGCCCTTGCCATTCCTCAGTCATAACCTGACATTTCTTTTGTAACAGATCTCCTGATTTCTTTGTTTTAACAATATTAGGAATAAGATAGATCTTTAAGAAATAATTTTTTAACCAATTTGTGCAACCTTGATAAAGTACATGTCTTTATGGTATGTACATACCATACACAGCACCATCTCCTCCTGACTTTGAAGTAAGAACTGGACAATGCTAAAGGATTAATTTCCTTCTGGCATAATTTCTCTGGTGTCATTCAGACTAGCGCATGTAGGATTGCACATGCAGTCACATGCCCTGTATTTCTTGACCAGCTTTTGTTGTAAAAGTTTTACTGGGCACATCCTCCTTTTCCATTTTTAAGGTGTGCTCATTCCTAAGAATGTTGTATTGAAAAAGTAGAAGTGGAATACAACTGAGCTAACTAGATCACACTGATATTAGAACTCCTCCAATCTCTGCAGGCAAAAGCTGAAAAAGCAGTGCAAACTCTGGGCTGATGCTGCGAGCGCTCTGCAGACACTCGTGCTCCCATGGGGTGATGACTGGTGCAGACCACGGTTCCTCAAGCGGTCCTTCAGTGCCAGGGCTGGTGTCCTGGGCAGTGCTGGCACAGCTGCCTGCATGGCCAAACAGTGAACAAGATCTGCTTTTCCCACCAGATGAATTCCCTGAGCTGTTGTGCTTTATGGCCACATAAACACCTGGCTAAGCAAAGCCTTGCGCCGACGTGGAGCTGGAAAAGAGTAGCTGAGGCGCTGGAGGGTCAAGAGCTACCTAAGGACATCTAAACAACACCAAATTTGTCACCAAATACGAAGCCACACAATCTGCTAGACAATCTGCCACACCGTACCACGCTAAACTTCCAAGAGCAGTTCTACAGCCTGAATTACAGACCAGAAGCAAACAGGAAGCATAGACAAATGGTGGAGCCCTGGTATCCTATGCCAAACCAATTAAGCAGTCAGGCCCATCGGTAAAATTGTCTGGAAAGAAAACAGCTTTGTGCCCTTCCTGAGTACAGCACAAAGAGAACTGGGAATACTGCGGGGCTGGAAGGAGACCCAAGCCAACCAGCAAATTGCAGTGTGCTGGCTACACTGATTTCTGTCCCCTTGGTCCCCATGGTTTTACAGCTGTAGACATCCCCAAATCACTTCCTAATAACTTTCTCCTGCATGCTATGAAAATGAAACCCATGGTAGTTTTTCTCTTGTCAATAGTGAAGCTTTTAAAACTTAGGCATCCAGAAATACAATTCTTTTTGTGCTGTTTCCTTTTCTGCTTGCAAGTGTGGTTTATGGTCATAGCAATGGTAGGAGAAGGATAGAATGTGCCTTATCTATTAACCATCAGTCTGCCATTATGAACATTAAATGGCTTCCTGACTGCTTCAAAATAAAAAGCGCCAGCAAATATTTAATGCTATACAAGAATTAGAAAAGTCTGGAATTGTCTCTCATTCGTTAACCTTAATCATATCAACCTGTTCACATTCATTAGCGTACCAAATGCCAAAAGCCTGCTGGGAACGCATCCCTTTGCCAGCTGGTATGTGCTGTATTCGACTAGGACTCCTTTTTGTATGGGAAGCAGTGGAAGAGAGTCCACAGCTGTTGGACAAAAGACATGGAAGCCTGTGAACGTCGGGAAATTTCTGAGAACAAGCACACACACTGTGTGTTCATTTATTTTCCCACAAATGGGGAGATAGACAAGAGGATGTAGCCTGTGAAAGGACAATATCACTGGGCCATCATATTATATTACTGCAGAGAAAGCACATGTACTTCCAGTTTTCACCAGGGAGAGCAGCGAACTGTTAGTCTGAATACACGGAGTGAGCCACATAGATTGACAAGGAATTTTGTTACCAAATGTTCATCACCCCTTGAAGAAGTTATGTGCTTTGCTGCACAGTGGTATAATTTTTTTTTTTTTTTCCACAGAAAGTGGAAAGAAATTCAGTAGAGTGGAGGAGCAGATCAGCAAGCAAGGGGCCCAGAGTTATGCCTACAGATGGCCTCTGCAGCCCCCGAGGCGGGAGAGGGAAAGGGAGCATGTTATCGCTGCCTGGCTCCGTGCACATGCTCTGAGCCACACGGGTGCAGTCAGTCACCCTGTTGCGTGCCTTTCCTTCCTGCAGTTGAATCATATTGTGACTGAAAATGGAGTAAAATCTACATTACAAACTTCCTCATAAGATGCAACATCGACAAAAGACAAGTGGGGTGCCACATAATATTATTAATGCATTTTAGTCTGAGGTTAAATTTAAAAGCATGTGCTTAAATTTTCTTATTCTCACCCTTCTGGTCTTGCCTCTTTTAGCCTTTCCCACTGGTTTTGCTCTTGACCAATATGCCAGCAGCTATTTCCCTTTTATTGCTGCTTTTTCCCTGAGTAGGTGAAGTGAGGTCTCTCTTAGTGCTGAATTCTGCACTAAATAAAACTCTATCTTTTTAATAATGAATCTTTCACATTGTCTCAGGGGGCATGCACACAATTAAGAACAATATGAAATTTAATTAACACAGGATAATAATAAGGGAATGAATGTCACAGTGAACTCTGAATGAACAGACACCCACAGTAAATGGTTTGGGAACTGGAGTGAAAGCCAGCTGCTAGCACTCAGGTCGCAGACACCCAAGTGGCATTTCAACACCTGACCTCAAGTATCAAGGTACTGGAAGGGAAGAAAAGACAACTGCCAAGCAATTAGGACTCAAAGACTACAGATCTTTATAGGGTAATGCTAAAATAGGGAGTTATACCCGTAGGTGGTGATGGAGGGAGTGGAGTCCGGGTGCTGAGTGCTCCGAATGCCTGCAGCCTGCCCGAGGCATCACCTGTGGGGGCATCACTGGTCACATCCAAGGGACATTGCTCAAAGGGTGCTCCCGTGCTAGTCACTATGATGGTCACAGGCATGTCCTTTAAACTGCAAAACTCACTTCTGGTCTCATAAGGTGTTGTCTGTCTTGCCAGTCTATCCTATACGTGTCTCTGTCCAGAGCGTACCCTGCAGTCCTGAAGTGCCCCCAGACACTGTTTGGGAACCCCAAAGAGTGCACATTAAGTAGCATCACAAGTACAATTTGTATTATCAAAAGGAAAAGACTACTACAAAATAAAAAAGTAGTGGAGCACAGAAAGGAAAGAAACGACTGACTGCAGCCCGTGTTTCCATTAGGGGAAAACACTCACTTGCTAAGATTTAGATAAATCTTCATTACAAAATTCAAGTACAAAGGTAGACATTTGAAGTGTGGTTAAAGTATTTCCACCCCCTTGCTTCTCCTGCCTTTTCCTCTCTCCCCAAGGAGCCAACACAGCTCTGGCAGTTCACGCTGGCTGAGAAATGGGCTTCTATTCCTTAGACTGCAGTCATGTGCGTGCGTCTTCTCATTTAAGCTCTTCCATTCTGTTTCTCTCAGAGGCTGAGAAATCTGCTTTTGGGGAGAAAAAAAAGAGAAATGGGGAAGCTCATTAGCAATTTGTTTAGAATTTGAATGTCAGCGTAGTCACTTATGTCTAAGTGACTAAAAAATGTCAGTCCTCTGACTTTCAGCAAGAGATCCAGTGTTCTAACATCAGAATAAACAATATAATTACTGTGTGTATGAAGACATATTGGTCTCCGTATAATGAGATATTCAAATCTGCTCTACTTGAATCAGATCACAGAGATATATTAAACACACATGGCGAAAGAATTCAGTGTAAGGGTAACCATGTGTTCTGCCAAGTCTTTCTATGCATGAATGGGCTGCCAGGGCACCATAGGCTACAGACAAAGTACAGGAGAGCTGTGTTCGGAGGTAGGGAAATGAGGTTGCGAAGGTATTTCCTCTTCATTCCCTTGAACATGCGAGTGTCTCCCATTTCTCTTCCTCTTTCACAGGCTGGTGCACCTCAAAAGCAATTCCACCAGAATTTACTGTAACATTACTGTATCATGGTTTCTTGGTACGGTTTATTACTGTGTATTTATAGCACCCAAGAGTGAGCTGGCTGCCTGAGAGGGGTAGCAATTGCGAAGGCTATTCTCAGTTTCAGTTGCAGAATTGTTTTCACAAGTTCGCAACATTCTGGAAAACATGCCTCCTTTTCCAGCGTCGCTGCAGCTATTTTCAAGCGGAGGCACTTGAACTTGCTGGCTAGTGGCAGCGTGTGTGTGTGCCTGATAGGTGCTGAGGACTGACTGACAGGTCAGAAAGCCCAGGCTTGGGCCCCTTGCTGTGCCCGAGATCGTGTATTACTGTGTACCATCAGGAGCAACCACTGTCAAAGCATGAGATGTCAATTTTTTGGCAGTGTTATTTCAACATCCAGATACTATGAAAAACATGCTAAGATGAAAACAGTAGCTTTTCTGCTTACTGGTAGAATTGTCTAAGCGTGGATACCATAGCAGATTGAGTTACGTCCAGCTGCCAAAACAGACATGGAGAATGTTTCTGTGGGTCACGGAAAAGTCTGAGCGCCAAAGCATGCCGTTCCTTGGGTGGCTGAGCTGCTGCAGAGACCTCGGTGTGGCAGATCAGAAAAACACAAACGAATCAATGCCATGATTTCAGTCTTTTCCACTCGCAAGTGAGTGTGTGGTTACAGAGACAAGTTTCTTTGCTGAGACTGCTGACTGGTTTTAAAGGAAATTTTGTCTTGCTTTTTGTTCCCAGGGCATGTGTGGTATATATGATGTATTAAACCTGCTTTTCTCTGGGTACAGCTGCTCGTACGCCTGTTGGGTACATGGGCATTTTTAGAGGATGCTTCTCTTTTCCATGTGTTGATGGAGCCAGAATTTCAGGGTGGCAGGAGCAAGCTGGGAAGGCAGGAGTCGTCCAGTCCTTGCTCCTCTCTTGGCAGCCACCGTGGCTGCGTTCTGCAGAGCACTTCCCAAGATGAGGGTGGTAATTCACACGGAAGATAGGTTCTGGGGAGAAAACACCACTTCATGTGGCTGCCAGTGACACAAACCTGGGAAGAGATTTATCAGGAGAAGCCTGGCCATTTTTAGGAAGTGAGAACTCACTATTTCGAAGCAGAAGAGAGAGTGAGACCTATCTATCTCTTCAGGGAACCACAGCTGCCAGCAGGAAAGGTGTCAGATAGATGTGGTTACCAAACCTGATTTTTTAGAGGCTTCACTGGTAACTAGGGAAGGGGAGAAGGGGCGGAAAAGATTTAATGGGAATTGCATATGCACAACATCTCCTAGAATAAAGCTCAGGCTTTGTATTTTATTTCACTTAGAGGTGGACTGTAGAGTTTATTTTTGCAGAATCAGTGAGGTAAAGCTGTAGTTTTAGAAAAAACCAAACCAGGGATGGTTGCTATCTTCTTTTGTTTCATACAACTCTTTCAAGTCTATGTGAATAGATAATAAATAATAAATAAATACAAAGCCAGGATTCAGATGCCAAGCTCAGTTCCTAATTCATGTTTAAAGTAATAGCTCAAACATGTAGAGCTAGATTACTGCAAGAACCTTTTTCACAACAACATTCTAATACTGAGATCAGCTATAACCTTATACTGCAACTTCAGTGGAAGGAAAACCTACACAGTGTTTTAGTCTGAAAAAAGACATGTTCTGGCTTTTTAAAAGCAAATATAGCAACATTTAGTTATCACAATGGTAGATTTCTTCTTCCCAAGGCATTAGGTTGCCTTTTAGTTTCACCAAATTTATCTTTGAAGGGTGTGGAAAATCAAAAAGAAAAGAATAAGCAGAGAGTTAAGCTGGGTGGATATATAGACTTCATCAGACAATGTTTGTCTGGCTAAAAACTCCCTTTCATCATTATGCAAGTCAGTTCATATCCTCACCCTGTGGAAATGGTTAGCTTTTAATTCATTCAAGAGATGCTATCAAAAAAGAGGGAGGTATTTTTTATAATCCCAAACCCAAAATAATACTGCTAAACAATACATAATTCATATCTCTTCAGAATTCTGAATGTGGTCAGAAATAAACAGCAGCACAGGCATTTAAGAGCTATTCTCATTGAAAAATATAATTAATTGGTGTTATCCACAAAATATTTTGGGGGGGAGCAGTGTTGCTTTAATTACAAGTAATTGTTCTCAAAATCATGCAGCTCATAAGTTTTGCAGGCTAGACAGTGATTATGCGTCAATACACTAATCTATCACCTTCATTATTTTAGTCATCTGGGTGTGATCATCAAACTTTGGAGAGTAACCCAGACAAGAAACCAGACATCTCTCATGCTTCCATTCTTTCCAAATAGGTTTGTTTTAAAAGAAAAAAATTTTCACTGGTGATGCAAATTTCAATCCTTTTTTTCCAGAAGACGACAGTAAATTAAATTCAGTTCCCTTTGTATGTTATGGGATGATGACAATGGAAAGGATGCTCTTGTGACTGCACAATGGCCTGGGGGGCTCAGGACCCCCAATCCTTCTGCATTCTGCCACAGATTGTCTTTGTGGACAGGAGATTTCACTTTTTGCAGTTTGTTCAGACTTCCTCGTAAGCGTACTGGGAATCAGCTTCCTGAGACCAAGCAGGGTGACCAGCTCATTGCTCTCTTTATCTTAAGACACCATGGTGGTGATGTTGCTCACACCAGACATCTTTAGGTGCTCTGCCACCACAGAAGAATGACCAAACCTCCTCCCAATGCGGGAATGCAGGGAGCCTTAAACCATTTATGTTTGTACAGCTTAATACTTGATCTATTGAAATGAAAATAACCACAATTTATTGTCATTAGTATTATTGTTGTTATTATTATTATTAATAGACAAATGCAGAGCTGAGTTTGTTATTAATTGAGGCGCTGCTCATCCCAGTCTTTAGTCACCCCTACCCAAGATACCACATAAACACCCATGTAAATCAAAGTTAAGCAGATGATTAAGTGCTGTCCTGCATAAAGACGGCTTAAGTGCATGTTTCCCCAATCCAGGCATAAGCTGTTATTTTACTACTGTCTCTGCAGTGCTGCTTTTTCTACCTCATTAGAATGAGAGGATGCTTGCATAAATTCCTCATATTGACACACAACACTATGCCTGTCTTCCTGAGAATTTGGAGATTTCTTTCCTTTTCCCCCAAATTAATAAGTGCTGTCACCTGCATCGCTAAACACCAATTCACTGCTTACCGCTAACAAGACCTCCACGTAATGTAGCTAACAGTAGTATTTCAAAAATAGAGCTCTCCTGTTCCCAGCATGTCTGACAAGAATACATTAGAGGCACCTGTCCCTGGCACCAATATTTTGTTTTCTCTTCTTTTACGTGGGAAGGAAGAAATTTAAAGAGTTGAAATTTTCCTTGAAAGCAAAGCAAATGTGAACGCAGTAATCTGTTTTCCCATCCTGCGTCCCCTCTATCAATCCTCTCCAGCCGTAGGGAAACTTTCAAAAGTAAATAAACTTTAGAAACATATCCATTTGGGTAAAAACCTAAAATTATCTCTTTCTTAATAACTTTCATTTAAAAACCATCAGGAAACTTTTAAATTACATTTGAAGCTATGAGACTGGCTCTGTGCTCACCGAGTCAAAGACATAAACACTGCAATATACTGCAAATATACTGCAAATGTCAGCAATATTAAAACAAGTCCATCATATCTGTTATCTGTCTGGGTCAAGACCAGTAACAACAGTACAACAGAAACTCAGGATTGGTACAACCTAGATGTTCCCCACCTCAAAGGATGTGAAGCAGTGCAATATGCTTTCGTACCCTTTGAATTGCAAGAGTAGTTCAGCAGACTGTGGGATGGGGTCCTTCAGTCCTCAGCTTCAGACATTTGTCCTCTGTACCTTGACATCTGAGGTAGATTCGTTGAATCCCTTCAATGTCAATGGAGGGAAATAGGTGTTTTGAAGACTCAATTCATCTGGTCAAATGTAGATGTCAGCCCTAGAAGATGATGAATGGATACCTCCTAGAAGTGCTTACTTCTCTAAGTAAGAGAGAGAAAGGAGCCTCAAGTGATGTAAACATCTCAGATGGAAACATTGTGTTTAGTTGGATGAATCAGGATGCTGGGTGCTCAGATGCATCCTCAGACTTCACACATCTGCTTGGCTTCTCCTACTAAGCTCTACCTTTGTTCCTTGGCATTTGTTTTACTTGGATATCTTCTATCAGAAAACAACTGATTTGTGCTTTTACCCGTGTGACAATGGTAGCATAAGCTGACAAAGTATTTTCATGCTGCCAGTGTCTCTCCTGTTTACAGAGGTTTGTGAATTTTTCATTTTCCCTAACACTTGGGCAGCAGATTTGAATATTCATAGAATAGAATCATAGGATAGAATCATAGAATGTTTTGCGTTGGAAGGGTCCTTTGAAGGTCATCTAGTCCAACCCCCCTGCCATGAGCAGGGACATCTTCAACTAGATCAGGTTGCTCAGAGCCCCATCCAACCTGTCCTTGAATGTTGCCAGGAATGGGGCATCTACCACCTCTCTGGGCAACCTGTGACTGCTTCACCAACCTTATTGTGAAAAATTTCTTCCTTCTATCTAGTCGAAATCTACCCTCTTTTAGTTTAAAACCATTACCTCTTGTCCTGTCACTACAGGCCCTGATAAAAATTCTGTCCCCATCTTTTTTAGTAAGCTCCCTTTAAGTACTGGAAGGCTGCA
>NW_010512097.1:0-22297 GCF_000687285.1 Phaethon lepturus
TCCCCTCCCAGGCCTGGTTCCCCTCCTGGGCCACTTCTCCCCCGGGGCACAGTCTGCCACGCCCCGCGCTCTCTTCAGGAACCATTTATTCTTCAGGCAAATGTAGGCAAGACCTCCACCCGCCACAGCCCATCACCTCTTCCCATCAGTCCAGGCTGGCTTTTGGTCGCTCTCTCCTCAGAGGGAACGCCTGGCTCCTCTCCGGCGGGTTTCGTTGGCTAACCTTGGCTTTAAAGGGGTTGCCTATGGCATCCTACTCCATCAACGGCCCGGGTCTTCGCTGCCCTCCAAAGCAGTCACTCCTTGTGGTTGCTTAAAGAGCAGGCAATGGTTCCTGTTCCCACTCAGATTAATGGAAAAACTGCAAGCGCTTCCACACTGATTGCAACAGCCGACTACCGAACTAGCCTGGCGTCTCGAGCTGCGAAATCCCCGTCAGTGACTTCTAGAGACAGTCCTGCTTCTACCTTCAAATTAATTTGCTCATTCAGAGCCCCAAACTGGATCTCAAACACAGATTTCATATGTATGCAAAATAGGCTAATCAATTAATTTATAAGAGGAACTGTAGAGGCCTGGACAGCTGGCAGTACACACTAAATAATAATTCGGACAGACTCTGCCTGCCTATGATGATAAAGGACAATTGCATGGCACAGGCAAGCACATCCCAAATAGATTGCAGCGTAATCTGCCTCCATACAGCCCCATGAGTCATGCTGAGCTGGAAAACACTTTATAAATGCTAGTAATGGCAGGCAATCATTTTAATTAGATATGGCCTAATTAAAAAAGAATAGAGGCTTTTATAGTTCATGCCTCCCCAGTGTGCACTAGGGATCCCCACTGTTTGGCAAACAGGAAAAATGTTTGTATTATTTAATAAGCATAATGTTATCAGCAGAGCTATAATGCAGGATTTAATGCACACGCTCTGGCTCACCAGCCTGAATGTTGACTGGTCAGCGTGCAGGCTAGATGGAAAACGGTTGCAGGCACTTCGCAGCTCTACATGAGATTTCAAACCGCCTCGAAATGATAAAGTACACACAAGGAATCAGCTAAACCTCCTGGGGGTTTATTAAGCCGCATGCAGGTCTTCGTTCAGATACAGTAAAAATTAGCCTAAAGCTGCGAAGGGACTCCTCAGGGTGATCAGCTTCTCTGCAGGCGTCGAGTAATGAGGAGAGAGAAGTAGTGACGCCAGAGCCCTCCTGCCAGCCCCATGCCTGCCCACGGCCCACCCTCCTGCCGCCCTGCCACCCTCCCCAAGGGGAACCGAGGCACTCCTGGCTGCTGGGAGCTGGCAAGCGCCGCCATATCGGCCCTCGGCCCTCGCCCCTCCGCTGCCGAGCCAGGAGCGGCCACGGAAAGCAGAAATCCAGCGCTCCCATGACCTGGCCCACCAGCGGTGCAAGTCCTTCTCATTTTCACATGTCGTTGTGTAATGCTTCCACTCTGCTGGGGGAGGAAGCAAAAATACCACAAGAAAAAGCACTTCCTGCAGTATTTCTGAGCTAGTCAAACCCAGGAAATAATGGAAATTACAGTGATGCACAGGCTATCAAGTTTCTTGAGTTTATTTTGCCTTTCTGTTATTTCCTGTGCTTTTCACAGGAATACTTAAAGTCATAAAGAAGTTAAGCCTGCACACATGATCACAACAGCATTAAAGTAGTAAAAGCTTCTCTTCTCCCTGTGCATATTTAAAATAACAGAGAGCAATAGCCTTTAAGGAGTGATGGCCATGCATCGTGCTTGCCACACCATCCAAACCAGATTGCTCAGCCCACAATCCCATGGATCCCAGCGATGCTACAGACTAATCGAAGACCATTATTCCTGCTCAGGGGGTCCCAGTGATCCCATCTCACAAAACAGCCTGGTAAGCTGAAGACCTGCAGCATCTCCCTGAGATCCTGCTGTTTTGGTACAACTGAAGGACCTCCATGGGTTCAAATCACCCTCCACGTTACCTACTTGCATGTGAGGGGGCCGGGGGCTCCCCCAGGCCAGGCTGAGCAGCCAGGGCCGGGTGCGGGCAGGGCTGCCACAGGGCTGGCGGGGGCTGCCCGGCTCTGGCGTCGGTATTTCTGCTGAGAGCGAGTGCTGCTTTCAGCAGTGCCGTATTGATTTGCCTCACCCGAGGTCACCTTAGAAGACGATTTACATTAAGATAATCAATTTTTAAAAAAATCATTGCTGGGAGCAATGTTTGATTTCTAAATTCAGAGCACAACTGGGCATGCATCTGAGTTCAAAGAGTTACCCGATTCTTATTAAAGGCAGCAGGAAATCTTCTGCCTGCTCCATAGCATTACACTGCAAAGATGCACAATAAAAGTTGTATCACTATCTCACTATCCTAACTCCAAAAGACTTAAAAGCAAAAGGCTGCTTTCTTATCATTTTGGCTTATTCCAACTCTGCCTGAAGTTGTTAGCAGTGACTCCTTTGTCTTGGAAAGGAAAAAGGGGGTTTGAAGTGGAGTTCTTTCCAAGTATGTAGCCCCAATTTCATCATTTCCTTCCTTAGTGAAACACACACATTCACCTACTTTTTAATAACAGAGAATCAGATGATACTTAATCATCCATTGCTCAAGGCTCTGCACGGATGTCATGCAATGTGCACATCAGTGTAATGCCGGGAATACTGCCCCGCCATCAAAGTACATTCATGTTTTTTCCGTCATGGATAGCTTGATGCTGTACACACATAAATGTTCCGCATCACTCCCTATGGAGGCCCCAAAAACCTTTTACTATGCCCTTTTCAGCTCTGAGGATTACTCTTTGCGATCTCTGTGAGGACTCCTTCGAGTGCCAGAGTCCCGGAAGCGAATCCTCATGCCGCCCATGGCGGTGAGCTGGCTCCTGCCCTGGCTTGCTCCCGCCCGCAGGCAGGACGCAAACGCCGACCAAAACACAAATGTCGCAGGAGGAGGCAAAACTGGAAGAGAGCTCAGCAGGGCAGAGGGCCCGGCTCGCTCCGGCCTGCCTGGGGCTGCGTTAGACAAATGGGAGAAGTTTCCAAGGAGGGTGTAGATGGTGGGATGATGGTTAAGACATCTTGACATGTGATTTTCTCCTCCTCTTATAGTGGAACAATGTGGAGAACGAGTGAACGACCCCGGAAGAAGAGTGAGAGTCGAGCCATGAGCAGAAGAGCAGAGGCAGGAGCTGATGTCTGTAAACCCACTGTTCAGCGTCCTCCTAAAGCTCCTGAAGGGACTGATTTACACAGAGGTTTTTCTAAAACTCTGTTTTGGAAATCTGTCCTCTCAGCCAGAGCTCGCAGCGGCAAGCCGGTGTAAAGCGGCAAGCCTCAGAACCAGACCGGGTGCTTTGCCACCAGCCGGGTCACTGGCTGGCCAGGCTGCTCTGCCTCACCGGTGCCTGCAGGACATGCTGTGCTGGGGACCTACAGCCTCTACCTGTATTTTCACTACAGCAGTACCCGAGCAGCACAGCATTTGTGCAAATGCAGCCTGGTTCTGACAGTAAAGGATCTGCGCATTCTGTCTAAGCATCCCCACACAAACTGGATAGGCTAAGCTTGCCATGTTACGTGACTGTTCCCAGCATGTCCCTCCAAGACTTTGTCGGCCATCAGCCTGCCTCCTTAGATGGCCGTGAATCACCAGCGCCTTTCCTCCTTTACTCTCTCACCTCACCCCACCCCACCCCACCCCACCCCACCTCTATAAGGAGTCACATAACTCCTGGCCATGTCCAGGTGTCCCTTTCTGCTCCAGTTTGCCAAACTGCCCCTCCATTTGTGGGTAGAGGATACCATGCGGGGCTCCTCTTACAGAAAGGATAGCAGCTGCAAAAGCAATAACTTGCCAGTCAGCCTGCACAGGTCCTCTGCCCCACCACGGGTACCTTCAAAGTCTGAACTATCATCCTAAAAAATACCGTATTCTTAAAATAGTTTAAAATTTGTTTATACCTCAAAAAGTTGCTTAAATAATACATTAGTCTGTGGTAGATGGTAATTATTTGAAGTCTTCACTAATGTCCATATTTATGCACATAAAAATGTAATTATACACTTTTTATAGTCGCTTATCCTCTTTTCTGTCCACTATGACTATCTGTCAGGATGCTGTCAGCGCTCCAAAGTGCTGACTGCACGCGATGCCTGCTAGCTGCATCCACGCACTTACAAAACGCACGCGTCAAGTGCTGCACATTTCCTGGTGTCAGCACCATTTGCTCAACACATGACAGACAAAGGGATGGATCTGGGCTTTCCTGCTGATTATTTTTTCCGGAGAATGAAGGCGTCTGTTCCTGAATCTATTGAGGGAAGTACAGATAAAGTGTTAAGATTACCAATAAAAACCAAAGGTGTTATTGCAAACCAACAGCACGTTACCTTTGGAATTGCACAAGGATAATAAATGGTTCTCTGACTCTACAGTAATCGGGAGGTGTCACTGAGATGCTGCTACCAACACAGCTGGGCCCGGAGCAAACATTTATTAAAGCTTCTTAAGCCGGAATACTTAGCCATCCTTAACTAGGCTGAGGATTACTGTACTTTGCGTTAAAACCGGTGAGATGAGCTATGTACACACCAGCTGAAGGCAAGATGGCAGATTATGAGTCCAAGTTTGGCGACTACTTGCCAGGGTTATTGAGTGTATTAGGAGCTTCCTCATCACAGAAGTCTTCTTTGGCTCAAAAGGACCTTCAGCTTTGAATTTGGTATTAACCAGTCCTGACTGGCCAAAGATAAGTTATAGTATCTTAGTTTTTTGGAGACATTAGCATCCAGGTATTTTCATCTTCTATTTTCAGCCATCTCTGAGCAGACTAATACAGCAGCACTGTCAGGGTCCTCTGTCTGCATGGCTGGGTTACATGGATTCAATTATACACTCCAGACAATTTTTTCTTAAGCATTTGCTTTACATCCTCACCATGTGCATTTTCTGTCCTTAGCTGTAGGACAACACTCTGTACTAACTTCATGTTTTGCTTTTTCCTTCACACATTTAATTGTTTCATTTTAAAAATGTATGCAAACACCAGGCCCAATTTGCCTCTAATTGAAAATGAGAATGTTGAAGCTTATGAATGATCTCATTTTAAAATGGGTACAATGAGAGGAGAAATGAATAATAACATGGGGGGACAGTGGGGAGGAATGAGATACATCCATGTATCAAAATAAAATGCAGGACAAAGTTTGATGAAGTTAACCTTTCTTTTCTTGTCATACATCAATATTCTACAGAAGTCTATTGCATTTTAGGTTTGACTGGATGTTTTTATCCACCCTGCTACTACGAGAAATGGATCCTGATACTAAATTCAAAACTGAATCTGCTAGTGCTGCCATTCAAAAGCAAGGACCAAGCAGGAAGGATATAATGTTATGGAAACATCAGAACAACTCAGATAAAACTGTATGCAACTCTAGGAAAGAGTTTTATGTCGCATAAAAACAGCACCTCTATACAAACACCGAAAGAGGGTCTTCAGCCCCTCCTGCCTGTTGTAATGGTGTTTCAGGCTCTACCTCTTGTAATGCTGTTGTAAATCCTTTCCATCAGAAGGATTTTTTCCTTCCCCGATTTGAAATGCTGGAGATGTGTGAACACAACAGAAGGGACAAATTTACTCCATGTTTAGTTGAATCAGGTGGGACAAAGAGTGAGTTTTCCCAGTCCTGTAGGTTTCATGGAGATACTAACATTGCTAAGATTTTTTGCTTTGTAAATCATCCAAAATCAAAATGGCACAGAAAGTGCCCTGCTATCACCGGGAAAATAGATCGCTGTGCAGCAGGGGTACAGACTCGCCGAACCCTCCCCGAACTGCCAGCTCCAGCTCGCGGATGCTGAACCCCCTGCGGCCGGGGGTTCCTGACCCGCCTGCGCGTTGTGGCACGTGGCTGCCAGACATGGCCCAATAACCCAGCGGGTACAGTTCTGTCAAAATTATCGTAACTCTACTAACATTTAAGGGGGGAAAGCAACTGAGTTAATAAACATTTAAGGTCCCCAGAGGACACGCTGCTGAAAGAGGTCTGTGGCTTTCATAGCAGGGCCCAAGACTACCTCCCAAAAAGGAATCAGCCAGTTCCTCTGTGACAAAAATCTGTTTGCCTGAAGTAAATGGACAATGAATCAAGTTACAAAGGGAAAATGGGTCAGTTTTATCACAGCTATTTTATTCAGCTACTTCCTATGATAAATAAAGATTTCTGGTGAGCCAATCTCAATTCATATATGGTACATTATATATTCCTACTCATTCATTTACTTTCTAAGATGAAAGACCTGAGTGACTGCACTGGATCTGATATAATATTAATTAATGCATAACACTTCAATGTTGAATTTAGCAACAGTCTAACCACACGATATTCATAAGCACTAAATGATTATGCCTAAGCACGCAAGTAATAACATTCTTCCTAGTGAAACCTAAGAAAGCATGGCATCAAAGATTTAAATGTATGAACCCACAGGACAAATGCAGAGTAAGAGGGAAAAGAATTCAAAATAGTTTTTTTTTAAGCAACTGAGAAACCTCAAAACTGTATTGTTGCCTACCACTTAGTACGTAAAGGCTGGGAGAACTGCGGACAGCGAATGCTTTATCCGCAGTGAGCACGGTTTCCCTTCCTTCTTAGCAGTTGGCTGGGAGGAACTAAACTTAGCAGGCCTGAGGTGTAGGAAACCAGATAGCACGGTGTATGGCTGGATAGGAAATACAGGGCTCAATGTGTTTGAGGTTAAGATTAAGCCCTGACTTCCTCTGGGTCTATTTTAAACGGTGGCAAATGATGGCATGCTTTCTTACAACAAAATGACAGATGATCAAAGGTCGAATATGATCTGTATGTCAAGCATTTGCACAAGGACCTTTCTTTGAGGGACTGGGCAGGAAGCGTTTTAACGTGGTGTCTCATACTTCCTCTCATCTGTGTTTGTTCAAAACATACCAGTAACCGGGGAAAGCTGGATGATGGGCCGCGGGTAATCGGCCGAATAGCGCGTGCCTGCGAGAGGAGAGCAGTTGGGTTTGGGCAGCGTGAAAGAAAGATTGCCCCAGCCCTTGCTCCCGTCAGGAAAACAGCAAGGCAGCATTTGCCGTGCTCAAACTTTCAGGTGCCACAGCTGGGAAACAAAGACAAAACACATCAAGGGCACCTTTACACGTTCCCGTTTTTGGAGGCAGTCAGGGATCAAAGCAGAAAAAGTGTAAAAATGTTTTGGGAATTCTGCGCTTTCCAGTTGCCATTTTAAATACAGTTTGCCACCTGCCAGCGGCAAACAGGATGCAAGACTCACTGTGTCATACTGACTACAGATTGCACACTTGCTAAAATTGCTATTATTATGTATTACCTATGACTGGTGCCGAGGCAGCCAAAGCGGGACTTTACCTTCACACGAGATTGAAAAACACACACGAAAAAGACAGTCTTTGTCGCGGAAAGCGCGGGGGTAACCGAACACCACAGCCTTGCCATCTATCGTCAGGCTCACTTCCCTCCCACCCTCTGTCTCATACCTAGAAATCTGCAGGACAAAAGCCTGTGTTTAACCAAATTTTAACTCTTGCCTCAGGCACTGCAGCAGCAGCCCCCGGCAGCTCCGTAGCTGCCCCTGCCAAATATTTGTCCTGCTTCTCTAAGGCAGAGGAACAGCTTGCTGAGAAAGATAACTGGGATCGCTTTGCTCCTCTGAAAATCCACAAAAACCAGTTTATAAGTTATAGCAAGTGTTTTATTAAGCTGCAAATAAAGTGATCTGTTCAGCCCAGAATTTCTGAGGATCCTGCTGGCAGCACCTACTCATGAAAAGTGATGTCATTTCTAAGTGCAGCTGTGTGGACTCTTAAAAGTAGCATAAAGCCTGCTTCCATTGCGGTTTGACACTGGCTTAACAGGGCAAGGAGAATTTTAAAGCATAGAATATTAAATATGTATCTGAATCAGAAAAGCATTTTCTGATGCTTGGTGGGTGGGAAATCAGGAGGGTGTTTTGTAAAAAGCCATTGTGTTTTCTCTACACCCGGTTCTTCTGCCTCCGGCAGCACAGACCGCTTCACTTGCTATCAGGATGCCAGCAGGAGTCATGGGAACAGTGATCTGAAGCGCAATTTTAAAATGCACACTACAATCTAAACAGTGAGAGGTGATAGCCTCTTAAACTCCCCTGGGTCGTACGGGGGAGTACAGGTGCCATTTCCACGTGACCTTTTCTAGGCTTTGTTAAGCTTTCCCAGTGCCTGTGTGAGCAATATCCGACTACAGCCAGCTCCGAGTGTGACTGACTGCCCATGGAGAAGACGGTGGGTACGTCATGCTACAGAGGGAGTTAAGTTACTGTATGTCCCCATCCTCCTGTGGATGGCAGGAGGGAACCACGTAGGCCTTCTCCCGCTCACCCGGCTCTTGGCAGGTATCTCCAAGCTCCTACAACACAAGCGGGGGAAAGAGGCTAAAGCGCGCTTGCCAGCCACCGTATAGAAACAATTTGGCACAAGCAATAGATGGGTATTTTCCTGCTCTGAGCAAAAAAGCTCATCAGCAAGGCAACCATTAGGGGAAAGAGACGAGAATAATCCCACCTAGACACATACGATAAACGACCTTGGAACTGGACTAAGAGCCAAGATGTACAAACCATAGTTTTTGGGCTAGTGGCCAAACTACCAAAAAGCTGGGATCATTGCAAAGATCCAAAGCACTCTCATTCGATGCAAAGTGTTCTTACTAGCAGAAGAACAGGAAAAAATATCCAAAGTGCCATTTTGAGTTAAAGGAAATATATTTTAAGTTTTGGATTTCATAAAAACCACCTCATATGTTGTTTTTTACAACAAAGTGGTCACTTTCAAAACAAAACCATTATTTTGGGGGGTTGAATTTTCAGTGTTTTTGAAATTGAATGTTCTGTTTAGAAAACACTGAAACATCTTCCAAGTGCCCTAACTCTGCCTTGTGTCTCTGGCTGAAAGCTTTTGCTGAATCCAAGATAAAATCACTTATGCTTCCAGTGTCTGTAACCTATTTTATGACAGATCACCCAGCTCTAAAGGGCAATGGACAAGTGCAAAATAGGACAATATCTCAACAAAATGTTGAGCTTAGTTCTGGACCATTTATCTCACAGATGTCGAAACGACATGCAGGAGCACTTTGGATAAAGGCAGGCTGGGGTGGGCAGGATAAGCCCACACAGGAGGACACCAGAATCCTCCACCTGGCAGCTCCTCGTCCCACAGCTTGGCCCCTTCCTACGTCACGGCAGCTATTAACGTTTCAGCATGTACACTACAGACCAGTACGAACAGTGAGGCCGCGGGGAATAAAAGGCACAAATATCTCTGCCTTCAGGTTTAAAAGCTCAGCAGAATTAAGGCGTTAGTTCTCTCAGCTGTGAAGGAGCCCCAAAGATGTGACTGAGTCTCAGAGTAGACAGAAAGAAGAGGTCAAATGCTGTCACGGTGACAGGTACGAAGGTCAACAGGGCCACGTTCCCTCATTCACTGTACCCATGTTATGTTCACTGCCAGCACAGAGGATCACACTCCAACTTTATCCCCAGCACAGTGTCCCGGGGTGGCAGAGAGCTGCCACCACTGAGCCTTGACCACCTCCAGAGTGCAGGGAACACCGAGAAGGATGTCTCAGGTAGGAAGGGCTACGACTGAGCCACATGAGGTCTTTGCAGCTGCTGGAGCGGATCCCGGAGCACATCCTCATGCTCCACCTGACATTGAATGGCCAAAAGCTATTGCCAACACACTGGTGGGACTCCATTTCATCCTTACTGTGACACTCCTCTCTGGGAAAAGGATGGAAATGGTTCTTCCAGCAGATGAGACTGACAAGGTGGAAGCTGAGCTCTGAACTACATATCCATTAAAAATGGCATTCTTCATGTTCACTGACATAAATATTTTTTAGTATTTAGACCACATTTTTGTTTGTAGGTTTTGCCAATGTAAAAACTTACCCAGAGCCTCCTGGAGTCACTTAAGATGTGATCTTGCAGAACACAGAAGCTTTGAGGAAAGTATAGGGCCTCGGTTAAAGGAAAAATCATTTACGCTGCTTAAAATAGTTTACAGCACTTTAAAAGATTCCATACATATAAGCATATCAGACAGAATTCCCATAGCTTCACAAATGTTCCCTGCAGATTGTGAACATGACCGAATTGTCCCACAGCAAGACTTACTGTTTTCAGGTGCTCCACCTTTGATTCAGCACAGAGTGAAATAACAGTACAAGTAATTAATATTGCTCTGTAAAAGCAATGGCCAGGTATTACACATATTTTAATCAGGTCTGGTGAGAAGGCTCAGGATTTTACTTCTGAACATTCCCGTTCTAATTATAGGCCTGGCACGGATTTACTGGGGGAAGTACAGGGGCGTTGTAGCCTCCCTCCTGGTATTGCCCCCATGTTTTGTGCAGTGGGACACAGGAAGGTCTGCACCACCGGGTAACAGCCATCCTTCAGCAAGATAGTTGCGATCACCAATGTGACATAAACTTTATAACTGAAAAGGTACTAAAGTAATTGGAAAGGCTACACAGGATAGTTGCGAAGGCTTTAATTCACACTGAGCCAGTGGGGCTGGAAGGATAAGCACAAGCACTAAAGCACAGGAATTCTCTTGCCAGCTCTGCCACTAAGTCCATGCAAATCACTTAATCTTCCTATTTGGTTCCCCCTTTGCTAAATGGGGAATGTTAATATTTATTTATCTTCCAACTCACAGGCATGTTGTGAGAATTAATTACTTAATAACTGTTAAGTGCTTTGAAGATACAAGTGACTGTGCAAAATACTAAGTGCTATTAACTAACATTAGGCTAATGATGCAGATAGGAGTGGCAATTTTCATTAGCTGTATCAAAGCAGAGCCCAGGATTCAGCCCCCAGCTGTATGCTAGCTAGTGAAAAATTAACAAGGTTATGAGAAAGATTAAAAGAATACAGTAAACTTATTTCCACTGGTCCACTGGAACACAACAAAAATAAACAGCTGTGCCATTCCTGACCTAGCAAAACCAGAGCTCTATTAATACCTCAAGACCACATTCTGAAAGCTGTTGCTTTGCACCTGGATTAGTCTTTTCCGCCAATGTGCAAAGTGTTACGGTTTTGAGTTGGTGGCAATTTCCACTCCTACGACTGGTGCTGCACCTGTGAGGATGGTGGCGTGCAGTCTAAGGCAAGCGAGGCTCAAGCACAGCATGTCTACGTCACGTACTGCAGTTTTGTGGCGCACCTGCTTGGTGTTCTTTAACTTCCGTAAAACTTCTGCGAGAAATCCGGACAGTTAGGGTGCAGCTTTACGAGAAGGCTGGTTTTGCATTCAGGGAGCTCTCCCGATACAAAGGAAGGTACGATACAGGTGGCCAGCCTGAGGTTTGTGAAGGCCAGCTGCACGGGAACAGCACACACCTCTGCCTTATGCTGCTATTATAATTCTAGCAAAGATAGATGGCAGAGACACAGGCTGGAAAGTTGAGACAGCAACTAAAATAACTTTGGAAGATGCTTCCTTAGAGCAGCTGTCCACATAGCTCTGCTGAGGAAGCCAGGTGCAGCCCCTAAGAGCCATCAGCAATTTACACCTGTGGACCTAAATCACTTGCTGCTTATGCGAAAAGACCAGGAATTCCTCAGTTTCAATTGCAATCAAGTCTTCTGTTGACACTTGCAAATAATTTGCAATTCATGTATATAACAATATATACTTCTGTCTTGGTATCTGGGTGTCAGTACTGTAGCTCCAGGTGCACAAGGCAACATTTTCTCAACTCCCTTTTTCACTTCTCCACCTGAGCTGGCCAACTTAGTTTTGGTTCGTTCTTTTCTTAATTACTTGAGCAGTGCAGAGGTGGGTAAGCACACAATGATTTTAGGAGGGAAAGAAGATAACACTCCATAGGGTCTCTATTTTAGTAACTCTTCATACAGCTGCTCTGGTCCTGGCCAAAATTTTTAACTGCTATCATCTCACAACATCATTGTGCAAAATAAAGATTAACATAAGCCTTATGGGACAGAGAAACAGAGAAGTGGAAAAGCTGAGGAGAGAGAAGGATTCCAATTACCTCCAAAAATTTGCAAAACTTTTTTTCTTTTGAGCAATACATAAACACCTTAAGCCCTGATGCTATGAATGTCTGTTGGCATAGGACTTACTGCAAGGCAAGGATGAGCTAAGCTACAGCACAGACTCCTTTAGGCTGAAGGTGCAGGCTCTTAGGCAGGTGGATGATAAAGGAAGCAATGCAGCCAGCCTCTGCCATACTCATTTGACCCAGTTGCAAGGAAGGAGGCAACTCCTGTACTCTCACTTCCAGATTACAAAACTCAGAGGCACAACACAATTCTCAGAGGTACAGGTTTGTCACCAGCACAGAAGTCTCATTTTTCTCAGCCTTACCATGTGCTTAGCCCTTTGGGGATCCCTACCCTGTGCTCCGAGTATCCCAGGTACTCTCCTCCTGGGGAGGCTGGGAGAAACTCCTTTGTAGAGCCAACTCCCCAGCAACACTTTTGCCAGGAGAGAGGCAGCTGCTGCAATTAAAACAGGTTGGGAGAAGAGGTCCTGCTGAGATCCTTAAGCCTGATGTTCAGTTACAAGGCCTCGTACACCGTTACAGCAGAGTGGCAAAATGTAATTAATAATTAGGTACATGAAGTTATTGTTGTAAAATTCAAATACAGTAAATACCTTCAACAACTGCATCTCAACACAGTAAACGAGAGGTTGAATTTCACACTGCAGTGTAAGGCTCAGAGTAGCAGCTACTGATAAGGGTGCCTGACATTTTAACAGTCTTCTGATTATCGAGCTCTGTTTTCAGGTAGTTATAACACAACTAAACAGGAATGATTTGAGGTTATGTTTTATGTAACTGAACACAGAGTTTAGACATTTTTTTCTAAAATTCAATGAACAAAATTAAATTTTCATGTTAAAATACATCCATTGTGATGGATTATATTTTCTTGATCTAACATTAGCTCAAGATTTCTGTTTGACTGCAAATACCAATGCATATTATAAATATCCACTTATAACAATGGAAAGGTTAAAAGCATTTAAGCGAGGACAAAGGCCAACTACTTACTCAAAATATCTTGCCCCCTGGACACATTGTTGCTTCATCATTTTTCACGTGGGTTTTACTTCTGCTGAAATTACTGGCTATTATTTGACACACGGTGTTGGACTAGAAATACTATAAATCTGAAATGCTAATGTGCTTTCCCCTGCGTGTGATTCCTACCAATCGAATATATCATCCACAGTTACTTTTATCTCAAGCCAAGACTAGCAAGGGCAAAACACAGCCTTTTATTGACTTTAGAGCTTAGTCCATTAAATTTCCTGCTTTTTCAACCTCCAAAGCCAATCACAGGCTGATGGCACCACCCTGGATTCTATTTTGCAATATTACGCGCCCAGCTTCTGTACACAAGGAGCATCACAGGGGCTGGGAACCTTCTAGGAGACGAGGATGCACATTACTTGCCGGCTGCCTGACAACAGGGGTAATCGCTTTTTATTTTTTAAACATACGGTGAAGGGCAGGCTTAGCCAGTGCAGAAGCTTCTGCAGAGCCTCTGGGGAAGAAGAGGAAAAACACTTCATGCTCTTTACCAAGGCGTTTTAGATGCAAAGTGGGGCATCAGCAAACCTGAACCAAGCGACTAAAGCCCTCACAAGCCAGCCAGGCAAACATGGAAGACAACCCTTCAGTAACACATTTTTTAAACAACCCATAGAAAAGCAAGCAAATGCACATGGTTACGAACAGTATCGCTCCTTATCATATACGAACCAGAGATGCTGCTGTTTAAAGGATGTAAAACCATAGGCTCTTGTGAATGTAATATCCAGTGTTTCAAAACCTGCTAAATTACCAATGCATCTTCTAGATTTTGCAGGAAAGGTACATGCTCAGCTCAATCTGTTGTTCAGACACAGGACAAGTGAGCAAATCCAGCACAAGTCAAATTATTTTGAGCAGATCTGGCACAACTTTTTGCAGTTCGAAAGAAGCTGCGGCAACATCCATAGGTCTGTAATCATTCAGTGTACTGGGCACAGAGAGGCTGTGGACACAGTACAAAGTCAATGCAAGCGTCTCATAACTCTTGCTGACATTATAACAGCTCCCGAGGCCAAAAGGCAAACACCGCGATTCCTATTTGTGTTGCTCATAGTCTAAAGAAAGTCTCACTCTGAAGGCAAAGGCATTTTTTCAATTTTCTTGCATAACTGATTGTACATATAAAAGTTAACATTAAACAACTGACTAGAACTAATCAGAAAACACCATCTTTCCTCAGGAGAAAAACAGAATTATAGCATCCACCATGGCTACAATCCAAAAGTAACATCAAAGCACTAGTGTATCCTGGGCAGCAGAAAAAGATTCGGCAGAATTCAAGACACCAGACAAGAACTTGCACCGCAGACTGCCGAGCCTCCTGCCTACCAATTCCTATACAGAAAGTTGGTTGTTTGGTGCATAAGCCCCACGCAAGCCCTTGTCTCCAAAACTCTGAAGAATGGAGAGGGCAGTGAGGAATGAGGGTGCTGATACACCTAATGATTTAAAGGCTAAGAATTGTAGTGTTACTGTTGTTGTCCCATAAACCTTGAACCTAATTGCTGCGCTGCATTAAGTCTATGTGATATTGTGAAAAATGCAGTATTGAAAGCTGCTAGAAAAAAGGTACTGAAAGTTTAGTCAGGAAATCCTCACCCAAGTTCGTTTTCTCAGATTCCTTGAGACACTGTGCTTAGACTATATGAAGCTTTCTTAACATTTTCTGAGCTTTGCCAACTCTACCGCCACGGAATACACTCTTGGTTTGGTAAGAAATCAGTTTGATAGTGTTGCTGCTAAGCACTTAAAAAATGAGCTAGAAGTGGATCTGCAGTGCTACAGTAATAGCTGTTTACAGCAGGCTCACTAGATAAATACAAATGTTGTTATAACAGCTGTATTTAATTCTGTAGGTACAGAGGTCATTAATAAGTAAGATTGAATCATGTTAATAATCCTTGAAAAAAATTAACTGGTTGATTTTTTTATTACTGAGCCCACATATTTCTCATTTGTTCTGGTTGGCAGCACTGCAACCTATTAGTTGAGAGTGGCTTGTTTGCTTTGTTAGGGCTATTGTCCAGATGTCCAAATACATGTATCATTATATAAAATATAAGTTTAAAATCAAAGTGTTTCTTAATGGCATAGTATAAATTAATAGAATATAGGGATTTTTTTTTTTAGCCAGACTTCAGATAAAATGTTATGTAAATGAGAAAGACATTCAAATGTCAAAAATCCACATCAACATGCTGAGTTTATTACAGAACAGCTCACGGGAAATTAACTGGGTACTAATCTTTTAATATTACAGCTGATCCTTGGTCAACCTGTTACAAGACTAAATTGCCATTCCCAGCTGTGCCATACTATAAAAGGATAAACATCAGAGTGGCCCTTAGGAACAACCTATTTCAAGAGTATCTGCTCAATCTTTCACAGCTAATCAGAGCAACATTAACGGAAGAAAAGCTGCCAGAAGGAGCTATATGTGAATATGAATCCCATTTGATGCTGCAGTAAGGCACAGATTTTTTTTTTTTAATGTAGTAAGACACTGAAAACTCAGTATTAAAAGACTGAAGAATTGAGAGAATTGAGAAATTAATTCAGCCCAAGAATTCAGACTCAGGGATGTAATGTTCATAAAAAATCTGGGCCTAAGTACTTAGGAGCGCCTTTTTTTTCTCATTGCAATAAAGTCACGGTGGAGCTCAGGGGGAGTTATGTATCTAAGTGCTCAAGTTGTTTCGGAGAAGACTTCCTAGATTCCCACATCAGAAGTCGCAGTGCCAACTAGAGCATGACGTACATTTGGGAACCCAAATGTCTCTGGCTCTTATCGGCTGCTACATAAGCTAAAGTTCCACTGAAACAAGTTGTGCTCAGCACTTTTTCATACTCATCAGCTTTTTATTCCACAAATGCATTTTCTCTTTCAGTTTCTTCAACTTTCATTTGCACTTACTCTACCTTTTGCTTCCTTCCCAATTTCAAAATGACTACTTTAAGTCATAGCTGAGCAAGGACCCTCTCTGCATTCTCAGAAAGTCTTGTCTAAAAAAAGGCTGACAGTGTTTGTAAGCTCTTTAAGGCAGAAATAGTTATTTAGTCTTTGCACAACACTTAGAGCTATGGGACCTCCAACCTAGCTAAGGCCTTTGGTCAGTATTGCAATATTAATATTACATAGTGATTTTAAATTTATAATTTTTTTGCTTTCTGTTGCATATGCAATAAAAACGTATTCATGTTAATTAACAAATGACTAAATGCCACTTCTTTTTATCATTCCCATCTTATTCCAAGATGACAATATAGAATAATTGCAGAATCACACTGTTTATTTAATATACTACAAAATGGCCAATAACCTCCTTCACCTCCCAAAACATTTCTGCGGATAAAAAATGACTTCTAGAGAAAGCCATTTGACTATTGTCTTTCCATTACTTACAGAAATATGGACTAGGCACTTTTTAATATTAATAAAACTTAGTGTATGGCTGTGACCTGGCTCTGCTGAAGCCACCTCGATGCTTCTACAATCTAGCCCCCAGTTCTGGAGAAGTTATCAGCGGAAGGAGAAGCTGTTTCTCCACAATCACCCCCCTGCCAGGGCAGCACCCACTCCATGTTGTGGGGCAGGAGGGGCTGTATTCCCTGCCTTTTCCCTCCCCATCCCAAATAGTTCAGCTGCATCCACCCAGTATTACCCAGGCTGGTGAACAGCTGACTCTCCCGAACGACTGCTGTTGAGCGTTAGTCGCTGTTTCTCCAGTCTTGCTTACACGGTGTTGTTGCTCACGCTGTCGGTTGCTGCTGCAGTTGCTATTAGTGCAGACTGAAGGGAGAACAGGGGGATACAAGATGGCTTGCCAGATGACTACTGAAAATTGGGAAGTGGTGTTAACCATGGAAAAAAAAAGTGTATTTGAGAATTGCTAATATAACAGATAGCTGAACACAGTGATACTTTCCATGACTTATGCCAAAGCTAGATTTAAAAGCTGGCACTAAAGAACATTTCTTCTAATCAGTCATACAAAGCTCGCTCTTTGCCCCCATACTCTGCTCAAGAGTGCCTGGGACAACACAGACCAAAGGGCTTCACGCCTCAGGATGAATAGGCATTATATGGATTTTTTGGTTGTTTTTTTAATATTTTCGTTTTTACTCACCAGCCCCTTCATCAATTACACTCTCTCCAAAAATGGTAGATTCATCTTTGGCCTTTTTCCATCCTCCTGCATGAGGAATATTTGGCCAACCTTTGGAAAAAGAATCCAGTTTGAGAGCAGCCAAAATTACAAAATAACTACAGCAGGAGCCATGCAGCCAGCCCTCTATGTAGAAGTAGAGTATCTTGTGTCCTTCTGCTGATAACGTCAGAATTATCGGAACAGCCTCTCCAAAACCACAGAAAGTACTTCCCTTTCGTGCCAACGCTTCTCCGCGTACAGGAGGAAGGATGGTCTTGTGGCTCACGCAGACTTGGCTGTCAGCATGTGTGGCTTCTATTCCTGGTGGTCACCGACTTCTCTTGTGACTTTGGGAGAGTTACCTAACTTCTCCATCCATCAAAATGTCTGTCTGCTATATAACATAACATAATTCAATTTTGCCCTTGAACGTAAATACCATCGGAAAACTTAATGGCTTGGGATAGATGGGAAGCAGTGTAAGAGTTCATAATGTTATTATTTTAATAGCGTTATTATTTAATGGCATTTTAGTTCTCCTCACCAAGCAAAATTTCCACCAGATGCATAGTGCCTTTATCTCTGAATATCATCTACAGTGACAAGACACAGAGAGATAACTATTTAAATATACCTATTTTACATCGCCTGAGGGAGGGATGTGGCAAACACAACCAAAGGAAGCACATCTCAAACTCACTCCTGCTTCACCTTCATAGTTAAAGGTAATTTTCAAGAAGAAAGACAGCAATGTCATTCATACGTGCTTCTTGTAAATCCCTCTCCAGGCAACTGCTATCAGATAAACAGTCCACATCAAACAATTACTGAAAGTTTTCAATGTCTTGATCATTTAGTTCTAATAGACATATCTCAAGATACCATCAGCACTGTGCAGTGTAGCAGGTGTCCGACTAAGTGCCATGAATGACACGGCCCAAATGAAGCAGCAGCTATGTCAGTACGCACACCTTTACTCCTAATTTCCAGTGATAAGGTGGACTTTGACGGAAAGCCAGCCGATGTGCAGGACCTTAGTGTTGGTGCTCATCTCCAAATATGAACAAGCTACTCAGGTCTGCTTCTCTGAAGTTGTAGCTGTCTTACAACATTATTTAGTTACCTAGTATTTCCTAAGTAATAGCAGACGTGCACAGAGTTTTGTATTTTCCTTTCATACTAAGACAGGAAAGGGAAGTAGAGCTGTCGTGTTGTTTGACTGAAAATATGGGCTACGTAAAAACTAAGTTCTTCCTTACCCAAACTGGTACTAAGAGCACTGCTTTCGAGCTAGTCACATCCTTCCAGTGAAAACTGTTTTGTTCAACATTTGATCATTTCCTGCATCATCTATGTCAAAAGAGTCATCTCTGTGCAGACAAATTATGGAAGCTGTTAACAGGATCAGTCTGTTGATTTCCACTGTCTGAGCTCCCAGAAGCTCCAAAAGCAAACATGGAGACTAAAAGAGAAAATTAGCTTTCAGAAATTATTTCAGGGCAATAATATGAGTTATTGTTACTAATGAAGGAGAAGAGTTGTTTTCATTACATGATTTCAGATGTTATGGTGGCCTTCCTTTTGTAGAGGTCAACCAGAAAAATCAGAACCAGAAGCAAGTAATCTACTTTTTCCCCCACATGCATTAAATTCCTCTTCATTGACACTTATTTTTTTCAGATCCTCATTCCAGGACACCACATATTCCATGTAGAGCATGAACACACAAAGCTGCTGTCTGTATATTTATCCCACCCAATCAGTAGGTTCATTAGTACTGTCCCAAGGGAAATGCTTTGTTCTGATTCCTCATTCTCTGGTTTTATGATTTGAGAAGCTTCCCAGTGAATGCCAGAATCCTGTTCTTTACTGATTAAAGGCAATATCAGAGAAAGTATTTAAAGTGTGATCAAATGGGAGTTCAAGCTCCTCCTCTTCACCTCAGCACTACAGCTAGTAAACCCCTACAAATTAGAAACCAGAAACTCAATTATTGTGAACAGAAATGGACAAAAAATTCCTCTACTTTACCTGCAGCTGAGCAAAAGTAAAAGCAAAAAGTTCCCCCTGTTACCAAGGTTCAGTATGGTCATGGGCATATAGCAAGGAAGGAGAAAGGGGGTTTGGCCAGACACCTATAACAAGTGTGACTGAATAATTAGATGTAAGGAGTACATTTGAATACTGTCTGAGAACCTTCTCATTTTTTGCTTGAAGTTCTCAATAACTAAGAATTGCATTAACACCTGAGGGAATATTCATGCATTTTTTCATACACAAAAACAATTTGCATGCAGACGCCATCCAGACTCTCCCAAAGTGACTCAATTTGAGTAGAGCTAGTCTGTAAAGAAAGGACTTTTCAGTCTATGAACTCATCCCCAGAGAGAGCACACCATAGGCACGGGGGAAAAGGAGTTTCAGTCAGCTTACGTTAAGTTGTTTCATAAGGCCAATGCCTACTGAAGGACAAGTAAGGTGCTGAACATGTGCCACTTTACTGCTTGAAATCTTTTCCAAAGGTCCCTACTAAATTTTAAAACACAGTAAATCACAATTGCCTTTTTGACTAGAAAGGGAAAACATCTGATGTGTTCTTAGAAATTAACAGGAGATAATCAGTCTAATGACAAATAGTAAAATGTCTGCGTATAGAGAGATAAAAGAGAAAGGCTGCTTCAGTGTCTCAGCTTTGACATTTGCTGGCAGATGTTCATTTTCTATCTCTTAAAATAAGCACTTTTAAAAGGAGATTGTCTATAGAACCATATAGAAAATAAGCATAAGATATTATTCAAAATGGCCCAAATTTTTACATCCCTTCTTTATGTCTCCATTGCAGGTTTTGAGACCTTTATTATTTATATTTAGGTACTGATACACAACTGCAAACTGAGATTCAAGAATATGAGCTACAAGTTTAACCTTGAACACCATAGATTTCCACACTTTGTCAGTTTAAGACAATTTAATGAAATATTTACTACTGATTTAAACTTGTGAAATCTCTTCGAAGCTAAACTATGTTTATGTCTTAATTCTATAATCAGATGGTGAGCATCAAAATATGCAGCCCTTAAACAAAAGAACCAAACCACTCTCTGGCATATCTATAGCTTTAAAGGTATACCTGACAAAAATCCCCTTACAAGCTGTTTCTCTCATTTTGTACTGGATTGATCACTATATACATACAACATGCACTGGCCCCTGCTGTTAAGTACCAAATACAAGCAGAACACTTCAATCCCGTACGAGCAGCTTGGGAGAGCGGGCAGCTGTCTGGTGTGGCAGCCTGCAATGGGGGATGAACTGCCTCAAGAATACGGGTCAATAACCCTTATTCCCCTGCCAGCTACTCATGCTGTAAAAGGCTTCCTGAACCCTCTAAGCAGGTTCTTGAACTTCAGCCTAGAGAAAACAGTGATAAGGGTGAGGAAGTGGCTCACGCTTGCTCCAGCCCTAGCCTCCTGAGGAGGCTCTGCCACAGCACTCCTGTGGATCATTTGGAGCGTGGAGGAATGCTTTTCACGTGACATGCTCTCCCTAAGGAACCACTTGAATGGATTTCATACAAGCAGTTGAAAGCCATCAAGACACTAAGAATTTCAAAACTGAAGCTCTAAGTAATTGAGAGGACAATACACTGAGAGGCAACCACCGTCTGCCTTCTGGAAAGCAACTTCCAGACAGAAGCACTGGGGTAGAGCCCTCAACTGCATGAGCCCATGAGCACCACTGAAAGGCTTTTGTTGAGTTTTGGTCATTTTTTAAGTAAGGCTCCTACTCAACAGTTGCATTATAAATTCCTGGAGCGTTTATATTTCAAGTATTAATAAGATATACTTGAAAGTTAAACAAAAAGCCTGTAATTACAAGTTTCAAATAGTTCCACAGAGCAACAGCTTCTGGGGATAGAGATGCCTAGAGCATTGGCTTCTTACCACCCAGCTTTCACGGCAAACTCCAGCCCTAGTATCTTTACATGGAACAAACCACATGAAAGTCAACTTCTAATATCTGGGAAACTTCCAGAACTTTTGGGATCGTAGATGCTATTTGACTCATTTCTTAGAGCACAATGGGATATTAAAGGAGATGAACACACAGAATTGCTAAAAAAATAACTTACCTAGATGGCTGTTTTGGGTTTTTTTTTTTAAATATTCATACTTAACTAGCAACAATGAAATATCAAATTATTTGCTGAAACTTTCTGATGAGAAGTTACTGTGATTGGCCATGAACCTAAAATTTCAGCCTGGAATGATGATTTGAGCCTTTACATTTGCCTATGTATTTCATTTAGGCTCTATCCAGTGCAGCTTAGGCATCCCTTCTGCTCAACCTCCAGCAGAAAATTGAAATAGAGTCAAGATTCTGGTGATGAAATATGCTGTCTGCTGACTGCTAAAGGACAATTAAAAATTTTTTGTCTTTGTGGTTATTTCACTCCTAAGTGACCTACAGCAGTAAAGGACTGTCTGTGATACATGTTGCAATAGATTTGATTTATTCTATTTTTAAATAGTGTCTCAAGCAATAGGAGTCCCTTGGGGAGATTTCTGCACCGTCAGGAAAAAAATTGCTGACCTTCAGCCTCAAATTTCATTTGCTCACTTCCACTCCATCTTCCCCTCACTCACCTCCCCACCTCTTGCCCACTTCCCACCTCGGCAGCACAACCCTTTGTAGGCTCAGAGCTTACTGATTACAGACTGCCGCATCGGCTGTTGCAAAGCCAGACATTTTGCGACTCAGAGCTTTTCTCCAAATCGTTTACAATTCGCATCCTCCTGATTTTTTTTGTTTCAGGAATCTGCCTCTGCCCGTAGGACAAGGGGCACAGTGCTCCCAGAGCTGAGGCAGAGCATCCCGCATGACGCAGGAGCGCCTCCAGAAGCACAGATACCTCGCGCGCGCGCGCCCGCCTGACGGAGGCGGGATGACGCGAGCGGGGGCGCCCTCTGCTG
>NW_010512098.1:0-254 GCF_000687285.1 Phaethon lepturus
CCACCACACACACGCACCCCCGCGCAACACGGAGCTCCTGGGCATCGGGAAGGGGGCTTCTGAGGTCGCCTGTCCCCGTGGGAAATTACACCCGCGTCTCAAGGAGGGAAGAAAGTACCCACCCCAGAGCAGGTCGTGGAAATGCCCCGTTTCCGACGTTCCTCAGTGCGTGCGGGGACACCCCGCTATCGCCCACCCCACCCGTCCCGGGGGCTTCCCTCGGCCGGCGGAGCTGAGGGCCTCCCTTTTTTAAC
>NW_010512098.1:320-1781 GCF_000687285.1 Phaethon lepturus
TCCCGGGTCTCGGCTACAAACGCTGCTCCCCTGGGAGGCGAGGGAGGGTGCGGAGGACGGCAGCGAGCCCACGGGGGAGAATTAGTGTTATCCCTCACCGCGCCTGAGCACGGGCTCTCCACCGGTTGCAAGGCATGAACGTCGTCTTCATTTAAAATTAGTGGCATAAGCTCCCCAGCCCCCAGCCTCAGCATTTAAAGTGCCTTTTGTCTCTTCATTTCACTTAAGCAAGGTTTTTGTTGCCGGTTGCCAAGTTCTATTAATGCAGAATTTAATCGGGAAGCGCTTTTCCCCGGTACTAGCAAGACGGGAACAGCAGATTCTGAGGCCTGAGACGGTATAAAACAGATCCCTCGGTGATTATTGCTAATACCCTACAATTTAATGTCGTCTTTAGTAAAAACCACTTATGTGGCAGCAACTTTTTAGCGCTCAAAGGAAAAACCGGTCCTTTTTTTTTTTTTCTCTCCAACACGCAGCAATCACGCCCGACGCTGGAATACGAAACCGAAAAGGTTTTTTCTCTAAAGAGAAAAGCCTTAATTACTGGATTCCGTGTACAACTAATCCAAAGGCACACTTAAAAGGAAATTTAATAGCGCCAGTTTCTATTTCACTCGGACTCGCATATGTCCTCTGGCTGGCTGCTCCCAGCCCGCCTCTCCCAGCGCAGAGCCCGAGGACTTCCCGCTCCATTTTGTTCGGGATCTGGTGGCTTTTATCCATATCCCCTTCTCCCTGCAGTGGGAATAAATGGAAAGCCTTCCTCGGGATTAAACCCTTAGATTTTCCCCTTTGCTAACCAGTAAAGAGGGAGAGAGGGAAGAGAGGAAATGAAATTGTTATGGAGATTACAGTGTGTGTCACCGGCTCTTTGGCCGGTCCTCGGGTTTTGTCGCTGAACGGTTAAGTGCAAACTTGTATTTCCCTTCACAAGAATGGACAATTTTTCTCGCTTGTTTGCAGTTTTCCAAAGTTCTACACACAAATCAGTGAACCTTAAGAGACCCTTTCACTCTTTTATTGTGAATATTTGTCAGTGCTCGGGGGCAGTGATTGCAGTGACAGGTGAATCCAGGGGCCCAGCGATGGCATCCCAACTTCATAGGTTTGGGAATGTAAAAGACTACCGGCCCTTTCACTCGGGATGTGGCAGTCAACAGGTTTCACGTTTTCTGGGCTGTAATTCCTCTCCCCTGCAGCCGAGCGGGCGCGGAGCAAACGCGAGCCCCCGGCCCATAAAAAAAAACCTCAGCCCCGGCACCCCGGGGAGGAGGAGGAGGAGGGAGAAGGAGGAGGGAGGTGGCCCGGAGGGTGCGGGAGGACTCCCGCCCGGCAGTCCCGCACGACGCCCGGCCAGCTTTGCCCCAGTCCCCAGAGCGCAGGCGGGCTCCCCCTCCTCTGCCCCCTCTTTAATTTTCATTCCGCCTTTTAATTATTAATCAAAGCCGAGAAATGGTC
>NW_010512099.1:0-27802 GCF_000687285.1 Phaethon lepturus
CTGAGGGCTCCAGAGCTGGATGCAGCACTGGCCGTGCAGTAATGAGCTGCGGTGGTGAGGAAGATGGCTTGGGTCTGGCTGGTTTTCTTCCACCTGTGAGCACATAGTCTGGGCGGTGAGGGGAGGCACCAAAAATACACAGCTGGCCAAACGGAAGACTATTTAATGTGCTGTCTGAAATGGGCCAAGAGAGATAAGTGACACTTCTGATAGCATTTATGGAGAAAGAGTCCCACACAGCACCCACCTTCCTTTTTATTAGCTGCATTTGCATGGCAGGAGATAGGCAGCATTGGCTAAAGAACATGCCAGGAGATAGGGATCTCGTGGAGCCCAAGGCTTTCTGTTGATTTGCTATGTGACCTTGGGTGAGTTATTTAAACTTTGTATGCTGGCTCCTTGCTGAGTTATTCTGGGAACTTGTTGGACTTTTCCGTGGTAGCGTCCCACCCACGTGAGCCTGAAGGCAGTGGGATGTGGTGAGCTGGGGTTCCTGAAGGATGCCTGCCATGGGAGCACACTGGGATGGCCCCCACAAAGTCTGCTTAACCGGTTCTGCATCACTTTAGGGCAGGTTTATTCATTCCTTTCTTCTCCTGCCCTCTTTCTCTCCAAGAAAGTGGCCATGGTGGCAGCCTCAAAGTATTTCTGGGCCAAATAATTGGTGCTTTATGGGAAGTACAAAAAGTCCGGTAATATGCAGCTATGGAATAATTTGACTGAATCGTGAGAGTTTATCATTAAAAAAAAGGTTGTGTTTTTTTTCTTTTCCCGTTCTAACAATATATGTCTTCATATGGATCTAGTTTATCCATATCTAAGCCCTCGTGGAAACCTGATATATGCTTGGCTTCAATGAAATCATGAGACAGTAAGTGCCAGAGATAATGTGATATAAAAACTCCTTTCTGTTGTCCATTTTAGCATTACCTTTAAACGTGTAACTTTTCTGTTTCATTGAGTTACACAGTTCCAGTGTTTCCCATTGCTCTTTTTCTACCCCTGTCATCATTTTCATTTCCTGTCTTTCAGCCCCCACTATCTCTGCATCACTTCCTGTGAAAGACTGACCAGAGCTGAACAAATTATTCTTGTCAGGGTAGACGTGGGACTTATCAAATGTTTTCAAACACTTTTTCATTGACTTTAAGTGAACTATGACTATTTGTAGGATATGAGGTTTCAACCTGTGAATATCACTGCATTTTCATCAGTCTTGGGGCAACATCCCAAACCCCTTGAAGTTGAAGGACACTCTGCCACTAACACAGAGAAGTTTGTGTCAGGCTTTATGGGTGCGATTCATCTCACAGCTGAATGTCTTAGATTGTGAGGTGAAGCCCTGCCACGTCTGTGCTGCAGACTAAGAGGCAGATTTAAGAAGGACCATAAGCACCATAAGTATGTCATGATACTGCAGTCACTATCGTGCTGTGAAGTGACTATAGCCAGAGCTGTAGCAAGGGCAGGTTGACAGGCATCAAGTGAAGCAAATATGTGACTTCATCCCTCTTTGCCACATACAGTGGAAGTTCAAGTCCTGCTGTCATCGTGCTCTGTGAAGGGTGTCGACACCTGCCTTAAAAGTGCTGGCACGACTCGCAGACACACGGTGACCACTGCAGGTGGTGGCTTGAAGGCTCAGCCCTGTGTACAGTGGAGGGATAGTGTCAATCAGGATTGGAAAATTGGCACAGAAGATTTTTCTGAGCTGGGGGGATCCAGCTCAGCAGTGTACTTGGTCTGGACAAGTGCAGGTGTCTAGACTTTGCGCTGTGCCTTTAGGAGTTCTGCTGGATGTAAGAATAATCTGGCATGTTTTTAAGGGGAGAAAATGACCAAGGCAAAGCTGTTCCTTCGACTGAAGGATATGAGAGGAGACACTTTTATAACCATCAGAGTAATCCTAAATAAATCCTGAAACTTTAATGGGAGTCATTTTAGCATATTTCCTGTAATTTGTAATATTTATTTTGATATATGTTCAGAAACTTTATGTAATATTTTTCATGCATGAGCTATTTTTGGCAAAATATAGAGATCTTCAAATGCGTACAAATTTGCTATTATGATTGGCCAAACTTTAATAAATGATTTGTAATAGCAAATATTGTCCATGTGTTTGGAACAGGAATGTGCCAGGACCATATTACCCAGTACTCCAGCATGGAAATATCTGCTTATTGCCAATGACCTGACCTCAGCTGGCCTTTGTGTGACCGCTGCAGAAATTGGTCTGACCTGTGGCCTTTCTACCCAGAAAGCTTTTCCAGACTATACACGATTGCAGCTTTAGGGGCCAGATTCCTCACTTATATCTTGTTTAATATCCCATGTCCGTCATTTTCCTGTGGCTATATAAGAGCATTATATTCTGATTCTGAATACTCTTCACACAATGTGAAAAACACTGGCAAACAGGGCCAGAAATTGATCACTGTCAATCATGTAATATCAGGGAAACTCTCTTTCATCAGATAGAGTAATTCTGAATTATGGTCTGCATCTGAATCCAGCTGGTTATGTCCACTAGCAAGCGCGAATCGTCTCTGCAATTAATGGAAAATAGTGCAGGAAAAAAAAAAAGAAAGCTGGAATTAGGTAAGAAACATTTAGAAATGGGAGTTGCTGTGGTACCTCCTTGTGTACCCACGAGAAAGCAGTGCCCTGTGTTAACTACACCTGAGTGAGAATTGTTTTGCATTAAGTGCATGCCTTCACAAAGATCAAACTTTTCTAGTGAAAATGAAACTGAAATGGTTTTATTAAAATACGAGAGAAAGCATTACAGCGCTTGATGTCCTCAGTCTGCTGGGTGCTCTTCCCCCATGGGTCTTGCTCATCCCCTCGGTGGCCCTGCCTGCGAGGAAGAGGTCCCCTCATCCCCACTCGGGGCCTGGGGATGTTTCAGTACATCACTGGCTGCTCTTCGCTCAAGCGATGCTCTGCCGGCCACCGCCTGTCTCCGTGCTGGTTACCTAGCCCCTGGCCATCACCTGCCTCACCCACGTTCTTCATACACCAGTCTCCTGACTTCTTTGGACTGCAAAATGGAGATGAACGGCACAAAGCCCGTGTGTGAGAAGTGGGCTGTGCTCAGCTGCGGCACCCATGGGAGGCTCTTGCCAGTGAGTGCACACCTCCATGCCGGCCCTGGCCCTGGCAGGGCTTTCTCCTTCAGGAGATGTTTGAAAACTTGGCTGATCTGAATGAAAGGATTTTTTGTCTTGCTGGCTGCTGACCTGCAGAAGGTCTCCTTGTCCACCGCTGCTGAGCCCGGCAAGTGTGCTGCTGCGTTAGCCAGTGCCCAGGCAACCCCGGGCCGTGGGCGGGGGCGCGGCGTGTGGCACAGCTGAGCCTGAAGCCTACACCCACGCCGCGCTGTGCCCGCCACGGGGATGCTCAGCCTGCAGCAAACTGGAGGCACCAAACCACGCCTGAACTAAGCCCTCTCTTTCGGCGCACATCTATACACCAAGTAGACCAAATTGAGCTCAAATCGAAGTAGAGGCTTCCAAGTGATTTTAAAGCACGCACGTCGCACGCAGCGGCGCGGTGCGTGACCCAAGCGGTGCCGCCTCCGCGGTGGCCGGGGGCTGGCTGGCAGAGCCGGGCTCCGCGCAGTTACTTTATTTTCTAGCACCATCTAGTGGGTAGACAGGCCCTCCTGCACATGGCACCGTAGGAGACCGTTTTCCCCTTGCTGCAGGTTTAAACAAACAGTTATAAAAGCTCGCACTTGACCTCTACTCTTTTTTCCATTCATTCCTTACCAGCAGTGTTTCACCGATATATGAACAAGCAATCTGTCCCGTCCCCGCAGCAGGCACAGGGCTGCTGAAGAGCACCAGAAGGTCCCAGTTTATCATCAGCTCATCACGGGAACTTGACTGGACAGGCTCTGAAAGAAACTGAACATTTTGTAGAAAAAAATACGTTTGACAAAGCTGCTGCATATCTAATTTTGCTGCCTGAAATACACAGGACAAATCAGCTGTAAGCTGACTATAAAAGCTATAAAAAAAAAAGAAAGAAAAAATTTGTTTCTGTTATTTATAGCGTGGCTGTCACACACAGAAAATGTGCCAGGATTTTCTTAGCAGTTGTTTCCCTCCTTGTTTTAAAACATGCAAATAGTAAACAGAGAACAGATAAGGCTCAGCCACAGCTGACGGGAATATACGAAAAGGGGCAGTGAACAGCAAAACTGCCTAGAGTCCCTGAGCACTCCTGTAACTGAAACTGGGTTTATAGGCTGTGTTCAAGTCAAACAACCTCTAAATTAAGCTTGAATGCCATCTTTGCTGTCACTATATGTAGGAGAACCAGGCCAACGGATACTTTTCAGCAAAAGCTCAGGCCTGATCCTGCTCTGCCTACTCCAAACATGGATGAAGAACAAACCTGTTTGTTTCCATCCAAGGGAGGGATGCAAATTTAGGTGCTCTCTGAAGACATATATGGGAAGAAATATATGAGAGAACTGTGTCCTTGCGTGCTTAGCAGTGCTTCTCGTGGCACAGGGCTCCAACCAGAGGTGCTCCAGTGCCAAATGTTGGAGGTGCTGAAGCTTCACTTGCCTTAGTAGACTTGTACCTTATTCACTCAGACTTGGAGCAGAATGTGACCTCTGGATTTCAAAGAGGTTTGGGAGAAGCCTGTCTTTTCTGGTTTTGTAGAGTTTTTTTCCTGCAAAACTCTTGCTTTTCTGTTATAGCTGCATATCATTGTTACATGGAAACTAACTGCCCTTTTTTCATGTGTATTCTTCCAGACCTCCTAGCATGCCACTTTTATGTTGACTTCTGCGGAATTATTTCCAGTGCTCACCAACTGAGAGGAGAACTCACCTGCTGTATGTAAACATATATTGTAAATCGCTTGTGCAAGAGCCAGTAGCAGACGACAGAGAACACGGTCAGAAAAGGGCATTTGGCTGGATTTGGCGTTGGGCTTATCTGCCACCACTACACACATGCCCATCCAAATGTAAAGACATCCATGCTTTCCCATCTGAGACCCAGGGGAGAAGGTTGTTAGAGGCATTTCCAGTGGGACAGAAATGGTGGGAGTCCCTGTGCAAGTGACTCCTGCTCTGGGGAAGCCCTCGGGCCAACTGCAGCCAGCACAGCAAGGGCTTTCCCGGGCCAGGCTGTTGGCTTCTTTGGGTCTGCCCAAACCTCTGCTTGGAAATCCCAGAGGCTCCTTTTTTGTTATTTTTCATTATTTCAAGTTTCATCAGGCACAGAAGATCCAGTCTCCAGGCATCAGCTGAGTGGGTTTTTTTGCAAGCAGAACGGAACCCAGATTGCACAGTGCTGATGTAAACATCGACCTCAAATAATTAGTGCATATGGCCAGTTAATCATCTCACTGGCTCCAGGTGGAAACCTGCTAAGACATTTCTGTAGTAGTGAGGCCATTACATTTGCACTTTATTTGCATTGGATGTTTAAATATTTCTGTATCCCAGTCACAGTTTCCTCCACCAGTTCGTACAAGTATTATACATGTTTTGGATGGAGCTGAGCAGAAAATGTTTTTAGTTAATATATAAATTAACAGCAATTTTAGTGCAATTGAATCAATTTGGGTCAAGTTTGATAAATCATTTTGACAAAAAGTGGGGAGGAGGCCTGGAAATCATCTTGATGTTTTGTTTAAAAATTATCTTTTCATTTTGAAATGAGGCTGTATTTAAAATTGAAAAAAAAATCAAATCATCCCCAAATACTTCTTTCCAGTTGGCAACAGAAAAAAAAAATATTTCACCCAGTTCTATTTGAGAGTTTGACAGGGCTTGGTGACTTAGTAAGCATATCTTAATAAGAAAATAAACGCTTTTGCATTATTTGTGGTTGACCCTATAATGGCTTCCTACACAAGACTGTCACAAAGAGTTTTGCAAGCAGGAGTCTTGTAATAAGCATGATGCCTCTGAAGAAATTGTTATGCAGGTGACTGTCCTTTCCAGATTAATTTTGAGGGCTGATAAATAGCTGCAGCAGGAGGAGAAAGTCTGTAAGACGAGAGGTAGGATTCCTTGTAGGTAACATCTCTGACAGTCTCTTGGACGGGAAATTTCAGTGGCAGTGCTCATAAAATTGCTCTCTGTCTCAACTCTCACCTCAGGCTCAATATCATCCCCATATCATCAGTATCGTAAGGAACACTACAAACAAGTTTGTCAGGTCTTGCCCTTTTTTCACACCCAGATGCCTTGCTGACGCATAGCTGTCAAGTTTTCAATATGAGTACTGATCCTGCTCATAACATGCTTGTAGCGTATGGGGCAGACGAAATCAGAAGATAAAATGTAGTTGACGTAGGGGTGTTGCACTATGGCACCCATGGATGGTCACTGCCTGTGCTCCCATTAGCGTTGCTCATTACGTCTGATAGACGATACGCTGCTGTCAGTGCTCTGGCTTGTTTATGCTTGCATAAGAGTGTGAGGTATATAAACACGTCCCCAACATATATATATATATTTATGTGTTATATATATTATATATATAAAATATCTATTTTATATATTGTATAGATATATTTAGTGTACAATAAATATTTAATTGTGAATAAATGCTCTGATCAGTTTAATCCATCCTCTAGTCATGTTCTGACTTCTGTTTGCTTGTTCATTATTCATAAGTATTTGCTGAGTAACACAGACAAACCGTTTTCAGACTATGAGTTTTCTGTGAATCATTCACTTCAGCTATTCACTATTCATCTTTTGTGGTAGAAGACTGGCTAATTAAACCACACAGCGGGTTTCCCACACAGCGGTTTTCCCTAATTCCTGACTGGGTATTTATACACAGTAAAATAAAGACGGGCAAATTGTGAATGCTTGTCTTTGATTGTAAAGATCCTTGATTGCCTGCCTATGTGGGCACACGTCCCGAGAGCAGCCTTGCTCGGAACCATGTGCATCTATACAAACACACAGAAATTTGGGCTTTGAGGAATGTCTATGAACATAAAGGAACACAGCGTGCGGGAGCCATGTTTCAGGGCACAGAACCTACCACGTATGTGTTTTGGATGGAATCTAGCAGTTCTCATGTTTGCTTTACCGCACAAAATAATGCTGCTTGTTCTCATTTTCAAGGCTTCAGTCTGCCTGCTACTTTTTGGCACATGCAGTCTTAGTCACAGGGCTGTCTGTCTGGGTGGCTCCTTCTTAGCACTTGCATCCCTGGGTAGGATTGCGATGCCAACATTAAAAGTTATAAAAAAAGGAGAAGCAGAGAGATTTTCATCACTGAAGTTCATCTGCAAAAGGTTAACAATCTTGCTCTCCACTGAGCTGAAAGAGGGGGGAGGCTGCCCTCCGGCACACTTGTGCTTTGTCAGACAGGTCAGGATTTGTGTTTGGCTGGCTGCTGCACCTCTACCAGGGGCTGAGAACCGGGGGAGAAGGGAACCAGGGTGGGAGATCTCATCGCTCAATGTGATCTGAAGCTCCGGTGCTGTCACCTAGGGATGATCCTGCAACGAATGGTGTACACATAATTGCTGTTCATGGAGCAGAAACTGCCTAGAAAAACATTGCTTTTGCAAAACCTCCGTGATCTGATTCTGAGGACTATTTGGGTCCCAATGCTTGATGGCTTAGGGTGGACTCCATCTCTCCTATCACTGGATTCACTCTGTGCTTCAGAGGGCATCTCAGAAGGGTGACGGATCAGCTCTGACAGTGCTGATTTCCCTCTGTGGACCACGGGGATCAAGGCTTAAATGCAGACATTGACATTTGCCTACACTTGCTGTTGTTGTTCCTCTTGCAACACACACAAGTCTTTAATGATCTGTCGTTGTCTCTTGGAGGAGGTAACTATTCACTTTGCTCACTCACAGAAGAATGTGGGCACCTTTGAGAGCTTTCTACCAGGTTGGCTGGGAGAAGCCTGTCTAGTTTCACGTGATAATGATGTGTTTTCACAACCAGCTGGGAGTGATTCATGGCGCTAAGGAGAGGTTAAAAGTGAATGACTGCAATGACCTGAGATGATTTAGCTTTTGTAAGTATTTTCCAAGTAGAGATTCTTCTAGGGAGTGTTTATATACTATCACCACTAGTACTGTGCTGCCCACTCAGACCATACTGCAAGTCACTCTGGGTGTCCAGAGATTTTTAAAGTAAAAATATCCTGAAGTATCTATGTATTTTAGGGCAACACAGCAAGTGGCTGTGGATTTTGTGGGTTGCATTTATGCATGTGCTTAAATTCTGCTTATGTGCTAGTACTGGTGGCCATACATTTTTTGTCTTGGGCTTAGACAACAGTGATATCCTGGGGCAGAGGATGGTGGACTTACTTGCTGCCAGTTAAGATATTCATTTTCTGCAATGTGTTTTGACTTGGTTCTGTCTATGTATCTATTTCAGAGTTTATTGCAGAGGACATCATTATCATAAATAAGCAGATGGAGAAAGGGGGGTTGCCATGGTGATGTGCTAAGCAAGTAGTGTTTGATCTAATCAGTTTTTATTTCAAGCATTTCTAGGTCTGCAATTTAATAACAAAACAGTGAGTTGGACTGTGGATCCTGTTGAGTAGGCATTGTTACTGCCACAGAGGGAAACCAACCCCAACCTTGAGAACACAGGAGCTTAAACCCACTTCAGATAGCACCTTGCTCCTCCCAGAACTGCAAGTAAGTCAACAGTGATTCTGCCTCCGTTGCCTGCAATGTTTTTCATTGGCAGACATCTATGTGTTTTATAAAGGTGGTCATTCAGAGGCAGTGATATGAGACAGAGGGAGGCAAACTGCTCATAAAGCGCTTATTGTGCTTCCTTGCGCAATGCCTGGCACTACATTGCACTGGAGACGGAGAGAACTTCTCCTGTCCTTTGGGAGAAGCCATCACCAGAGTGCTGCGGTGAGTCAGAGCCACGATTACAAGGTTACGGCAGAACAAGGTGAGGGAGCTCTGCTTGCAAATCCTTCCTCAAAACTATATCAGTGCATTGAGGGCAGTAGAGGAGAAAGGAAAGGGCTGCTGTAGGCACGAGGAAAGAGATACGAGTTGAAATGTGATAGGTTTTACAAAACATAAGGAGGAGTACAGGAACCATCAGGAGGCATCCCTAAATCGTGGGGAAAAAGGAAGAACCTTTACTTTCCAGGCCAAGGACTAAATGTAATGCCTTTGATAAAGGGTCTCAAAGTGTGGGGATGGAGCAGCGCTGGGGTGTCAGGCAAGGTGTCCTTCTTCTTTATCGGTTGTGACTCCCAAGTGGAGAAGGGCCAAATCGGTCCACTGAAGTGGGCACTTTGTGCACATAGAAATCTTTCTCTGCCTCTATCAGGTAAAGAGAAGCTGGGGCACTTAAACCCCCAAACATTTCTTTAGCCTACCTAGGATGAATGTCAGAAGTTTTGAACAAGGTAGGCTGATGGGCTGGGCTGCCCAAGGACTGAGAGAGGTGAGTGTGGGGTGGGCTGCATCTCCTCTCCAGACTCTCATTAAGGTGGGTCCAACAACACCGTAACACTATGTCCAAAGTCTTCAGATGAGAACACTTGTTCCTCTGCAGATGCATCCATGAAAACTGTGGCTGAGCTGGCCAGCAAGTGTGCCAGAAAGCTATACTGGATTCCACTTACTAGTGTGATGAGGTACAAGTTTCCATTTTCTCTGTGCAATGTCTGTAAACCCGTGACCTTGCTAAAGAAGTCAAATAAAAAAACATAAATAAAACAAGGCCTCATTTCGTGTCCATGTGAGATTACTTCAACAGCCAATTTTCAACCACAGTCAACAGAGTACCTTATCAGGCACATTTTCCATTATATATACAGTCTTTTTTTTTTTTTTTTAATATGAAAGGTCATTTTGAGAACCCACAATACCACCCTGTTACATAGGCCTAACAGAATTTCTGGAAATGTTTAATTTGTGTACTGTGTTGAAAAGCTCTCTCAAACAAAGTGTGCATCATTTAATTTATTTATAGAACCCCTTGCTTCTCCTAAATATACTTTCATTCTATCTCTCAGCTAAGAAAACTTTACTTTCTTTTATCATCAGCTTTTATTATTTTATCATGACCATTAAGGGATAGTCAAACTCTTCAAACCAAAGAAGAATGTCTGAGATTTTCTATCTTCTCTCTTTAAATTCTTTTTTTTTTGTGTTAGTCTGAAAAGGATTTCTTGAGGACTTGGAAAAACACAAGGTTTTTTAAAAAAAGGAAAAGACTAGACAGGCTAAACTGACAGACTCTCTTCATATACGTCACATTGAGTCTACTCTGATAGACTACAAAGAGTGCAGGCCAGCAACACCTTCTGTACCTGAGCAGCCTCCTTGAGAAGGTGGTCTTGCTTAAGCATATCTGAAAGCAGAATTGGGCCCTGTGGTTTGTTCTCGGCCATGGGCTCAACTCTGCTCGACTCTGTGGTGAGGTCAGGCCATAAAGAGAGGTAAGGAAAGGTTGCAGACTGGGCTCTTGGCTATGCTGGGCGTACTTCAAGAATTTAATTTGGCTATGTAAATATTCCCAGCACAGCAGTATTCCCCCTCATTAAAAGAAGGAATATCGCTGTAGCCAATAACCTCCGTAGGGGAGGAATTAACTTTTAAACTGAACACTGCATTTGGATAGGAAATGAGCTTAGTGGGGTCTGTGTGCTAAGGAACACGCATGCTTTGATGCAAATACTCTTTCAAGTTTCAATCTATGCACAGAGTAACAATGGTCAAACACAGACCAGGAATTAATTACTGTGAAGTGGTTTCCAGTTAAAAAATACCCTTATTAGTTTATCGTACCTTCTCTGGACACTTTCTAGTGTCATATAATTGTGCTGATTACTAAAATAATTACTGGAATGAAGTGTGGAGGTTATTTTTCCAGATGGAGAGTGTGAGAGGACCTTTCAAGCTGCTTTGCGTTGCTCGTGAGCAGGTTCATCCACGCAAAGCCGCATTTTGACCTGCAGCCGTGCTGGTCTGCGTGAACCTCCCAGTGTGGGCAATCGTAAGCACAGCTGGCACAAAGCTTCTATGGTCTTGCTGTGCAGGACTGCAGGATTTGGGGAGCCTTGGGGGGGGCTTGCCTCCAGAAGTCAAGTAAGACTTTATTTTGTTCTACCTTGCCATTGGTTTCTTTTTCTTCTTTGGTTCATGATATGAAAAATAGAATAAAAACTTAGGATTTGGTTATACCGTCAGGTTGGTTTTAATCCTAATAGAAGCATAAATAAGAAGCTGAAGTTTAAACTGGAATCTCTTTTTTGATCACTCATTTTTACATGGTAATTTTGCAGGAATATACTCTAATGCTGTAATGTTGTCAAACAAACAAGTTTCTCCTGAATAATTTATTTGAGAAAACTGAAGTAACATTTTCTGGTATTTGCTCTGTAATGTTGGACCTCTGTGGTGAAGGGATAAATTGGAGTTCTGAAAATATTCTTTCAGCACTCACATAGCTTACTGGAACTACATGTACAATTTCTGCCAGTTAATACAGCTGAAGCATAACATTTTTATGACATTCCCAGTCATTTAATATGTTTTCTTTCTAACTGAAATGTGGCTCATCTGCTAAACGAACCAAGACTTAGCTTAATTTTTTCTAGAGTGTTTCTAAGTCCAGATCGCTCTTCTTTTCTTGGGAGATTTCTTGAGCTTCAAGAAGTTCCAAATTCTCATTAGATCTTTCATAGCAAAATGTGTCCAATTTTGATTTTAGATATGTATAAAACATTATTAGTTTCAGTGTTTGGCTGATGCATTTCCAATTACATACTTGGTTTCATTAGACGAAATTTTGCCTTTTTGCTGAAGAATCTCATCTGTACATACATGTAAGAAAGAGGTGTGTCACATTGTTTTTCTCAGGTTTTTTTCCTGTTTTGCATCATTGCTAGAGAGGATTCAGGAAAAAGAGAAAAGATGTTTGATGTTTCAAGGTGAGATTTTTAATCAAGCACGATACCTGCTCAGTTTGTTTATACTGAGGAATTTTTATTGCCATTTTAGCAGCTTTGGTGTAAGTCCAATACCTTTAAAGGCACCCTTTTTTCAGTTGAAACACCAGGATTTGTGGTCCATGTTCTGGCAGAATTCACTGCACTCCAAGAGTTGCTGCAGCACCCCAGCTGCACACAGTCTAGTAGGATGAATGTATTTCTTTGCATTTCATTATAATTTTATAGCTAGAACCAGTCTCAGTTTGTTTGGGTTATTTCCATCCTTTACAGAAACAAGGTGCTTTACCTGTTGTGCCAGAGGTTTTTCATCTGGCAGCGTCTCTGCTGCAAGCTGCAGTTTATTGGCGAGCAATTTTAAACTCCCAGCTTCAGCAGATGTTGTCAGTTCAGTGCCTTGATGTTGTCCACGACACCTTCTTGGACACCTTTCCCAAAGACTGAATTTTCAGTTTTCCCTCCTTGTGCTTCCTTGTTTTCCTTGACTCCTGCAGTCATTAGCTTTGCTATTTTCATCATATTTGCTCCATTTTCTGTTGGGTTATTCCAAGCATGCCAACAACTTAAAGAATCATTGATTTAAAAAAAAAATAGCTAAGCCTTTCCTTTAACTCCTCCAATATTACAGTCCAAGAGCAGCTTGTTTTGCAAGAATGTAGTGATGCTCATTACAGAAAAATATTGTGTGTACATTACAATGCAATTAGTCATTTCTTCGTCTCTATTCTGATATCATCCTGAACGACAGTTGCTGAAGTGGCAATTTTGTCTTTTGTGCTTTCTGCTTTACTGTAATTCTGATCTCTGGCTTTCCAGAGTGGAGTCAATAATTTTGCAGCACTTTGAACCCTACAGTAGTTTAAACAATCTTCTGCTTTCAGAGATGAAATTTGGGCAAGCATACCATAAGTTAGCGTCATCAAGTCTTACAACAGTTGACTTATTTTTTAACATGAGTGCAGAATGTCTTGTTCTATTAAAATTCTTCACTGGGGCTTCAGTGATACTGTACATTTGATATCATACTTTATTGTCCTTGTCCTGCATTTCCTTCATACAGAAAAGAAGAAAACACAGCATACCTCTGAAGGCAATGTCTTTGGCTGCACCACACAATTTGACTGATACTCCCTCTGCTTCTTTTGGTTAACAAAGAGGTTCCATTTATACATTGCTGTTTGAAAAACACTCACGTGAGATTCTCCTGGTTTTTCTCCACAATCAAGATCCAGTTGCTTCTATGTACTGCAGAGGAAATTTAATTTCAGAAAGAGACGCTGTTGTGGTTTAACCTCAGCCGGCAACTAAGTCCCACGCAGCCGCTCACTCACTCCCCCATGGGGGGATGGGGAAGGGAATCAGAAGAGTAAAAGTGAGAAAACTCATGGTTTGAGATAAAGACAGTTTAATGGGTAAAGCAAAAGCCGTGCACACAAGCAAAGTAGAGCAATGAATTCATTCACCACTTCCCATGGGCAGGCAGGTGTTCAGCCATCTCCAGGAGAGCAGGGCTCCATCACGTGTAATGGTCACTTGAGCAGAGAAACGCCGTCACTCCGAACATCCCCCCTTTCTTCTTCTTCCCCCAGATTTATATGCTGAGCATGACATCATACGGTATGGAATAACCCTTTGGTTAGCTGGGGTCAGCTGTCCTGGCTCTGTCCCCTCCCACTTCTTGTGCACCATTAGCCCACTCACTGGTGGGGTGGGGTGAGAAGCAGAAAAGCCTTGACTCTGTGTAAGCACTGCTCAGCAGTAACTAAAGCATCCCTGTGTTATCAACACTGTTTTCAGCACAAATCCAAAACACAGCCCCATACTAGTTACTAAGAAGAAAATTAACTCTACCCCAGCCAAAACTAGCACAGACCCAAACCTGTCATATAGCCCTGGTGAGTGTTCCCAGAAATTAATTAAGTATGGGGATGGTTTTGTAAGGTGTGGACAGCAAATCTGAGAAGCAGGTTAGGGAGGGATGATCATGGGTCTTTACTAGCTTGTGTGGGCTGTTGAGGTGTGTGGAGGGGACCCGTTCTCCAATGCTCTGTCCCTGCATAGCTGAGAATGAGGGCACTGCTGCTGAGCTGAGGTTGGTCACTCTGCAGAGCAAGTGCAGGTGCTGGTCAGCCAGTTACCTAAAGTGCTGCACACAGGCCCTGCTTCTCTATCCCCACACTGCTACTTTTTCTTAGAAGCTGATTATAAAAGGTTGCTTTGTTGTATCTGGATGTCCGTCTCTGTACTGGTCAGGTCAGTAAATAGGACACAGTTAAAATCAGATTCCACTCCAGTGCTGATAAAAGCAACAGAAACAATTCTCCAATCCCTGTTTGGTTCCTGTTTAATCCTATTTAATTGCTTCTAGTTGCCCCAGGGCCTGGGAGGAGTATCTTGCATCCCCTACCTAAGACTTCTCCAAAATCAAGCCAGTGCTGCTGGAAGGTGACCCAGGTGGCTGTATCAGTCTTATGTCACTATGGTCACTGCATGGGTCGCAGACATGTGAGAGTCCTTGTCCTCATGCCATCCTTGCAGAAACTGGCCATCCAAGCCAAGATGGTTAGGAAAAGAGCACGTGAGTAACGGGTTTAGTTGCACCGATGCCGCAGGCCGTAGGGAGCACTGAAGAGCACGCCAAAGGCACAGGGGAAGCATCTCCATCACAGTGTTTGTGTAGGGCATGTTGTATTACCAGAAAGCGAATGCCCTATTTCTTTCTTTAAAATAATTTTTACAAATTAATGTCTTATTAATTAAGTGAAGGGAAGTGATCATTCCCCACCTCACTGAACAGCTACTGCATTTTCACACTCTGACTGGTTGTCAAAGACTAACTGGATGAGGACATTGAAGACACAAGTTTGCCTATGTGAAGATTTATTTGTGCTCCTGTCCACGTGATTCATGCTTGCTCTGGGGGACAAGCTATAGGTGAGAAGGGATGCTAAGCTACCACGATTTTCCATGCCTTCATATAAATGAAAATAACTCTTCTATCCTTTTATTTATTTTTTTGTCCCATTCAGTGGTGATGTGGGGTGTTGCTAGAACAATAGTCAATCTAATCCAGACAGTCATTTCATTGTAAATCACCAGGGTGCAGATTTTACAGGTCAGGTATTATTGTTTTTGTTCTGTTTCTTCACTTTTCAGGGTTAAAATTGGCCAACACAAGCTTTCAGAAAATTAATAAAAAATGAAATGGCTCAGAACTGGGGCATAATTTGCCAAGTATCAGCCTGAGGAGGTGTTCTGTAACTCTGCGGTAAACCCCAATGTATATCATCACAAAGGAAAAGCTGACAGACCTTTAGCAGTAGCTTTGCAGTAATAAAGTGTTATTATTAAGAGATCCTTGCATCCAGGGATCTCAAAGCACTTTAGGAATATTTCTTTAGAGGGAAATGTGCAAGGGTAAGGCATACAGTTGAATCTTCTTCACACCATGCTGTATCACCCTCTTCTCAGCATGTGCTGTGTGAGCAACTCGGACTTAAGGACATTGCCACAGCAGAAAGGTTGGGAAGGCATGTTCTAGCTTGAGGATAAAGGACCAAATGAGACATGCATGTGATGTCAAGTTTCTCTAGAGAAGCAGCTCAATGATGAACTTCTCACAGACCCTGACAATGTCCTAAACAACATCAGGGACTCGATGTATTCAAGAGTATTTTCCCCCTCTTTCCACAACATACTCCATGCATTTTTATTCCTTTGGGGGTGACAGACTGCAACAGTGCTCTGTGACTTGTGAAGGACACCCATTCGCTGTGGACACGTTCAACACCATGAACCTGTGGCTGGCAGAGCTGCTCATCTGCTGCCTCCCTCCCTACAGAGACCCAGCTAGAGGACCTGGCAACAGCAGGCATTTGAAGGAAATCGGCTAATCCTTGCATGCAAAATGCTAGGCCATGATCCATGATGCTTTGTTTTCTTCTTCTTGGCCGAGACTTTAAAAAATGCAATGTTTTTATTTACTGACTTAATCCCTGGCCAGACTCCAGGGAATGTGGGCTGCAAAGTCACAGGGGCTGCCTGTGCTCAGACTGTTTGGGTGAGTTTAAGGGACTGGGCTCTCGGAGCAAGACCTGGGCTAGTGCAGGTCACACCAGAGTGGCACGAGCCTCTCCCCCATGCACCCTTCCCTTCCCTGCTGCACAGATACACCTCTCGCGCCTGTGTGCGCTGCTGAAACAGCAGCCGGCAGCCAGCCTGAGGCAGCCTCAGGCAACGTTTCCCTTCTCTTCGCTTACCCCTTCATTCAACAGTTGCATTTATTAGATGACATACCCACTATGCAGTGTTTCACCATTTAGTCTAGGAAAGATTTTATTAATTTCTGACTCCCTTCTGTCTTGCTCAGCAGCTGTTTGTTTAACACGGACTTGAAAGGCTGCACCCGCAGCTTGCTGCACAATGAAGTTAGTCTTTTAAAGGATCCATTTGTAAAATATGGTACATCTGATAATGAATTTAAGGACATTTTCGCAGCATAGATCACCATGAGAAAAGGCGCAACAGGGGGTACCCCTTGCACAGCTGCCTGGGCACAGAGCTCCCGGCCACAGTGCACGTCTCAGTGCTTCCCCCGGCCGAGGCAGGGATGGCTGTGCACACGCTGTTAAAGCTTTCATTCGCATGTCTTAGCTCCCTGAACACCTCTGTTGCGCCAAAATTGTCACCCTGTGGTGTGAACGTACCTTAATCGAGCCCAGCGCTGGCCGGCTCCCATGGGCTGTTTGCCAAGGTGGCTGCCAGCCACTAGACACATTGCACGTGCTTGGTGAGCTGGTCACAGCCACACCATACAATCCTGGCAGGAGAGGCACTCAGTCTGCTGGAGGACTACAAAGTGACCAAGGCTGCCTTAATCTAAGAAAATAAAACTGATGGCAGGGTCAGGAATTTGTATCACACTCCTGAGAACGCCACTTTCTCCATACGGCACAGATGAGCTAAGAGATCAGGTCATTCCCAGAGCATCAGCTGAGCTCTGCAAAAACATTCAAACATGGGTTTGGACCAGATTTAGTACAAACTGAACATCTGTCTGAACACCAACCCTGAAGTCTCTGTGTTTCCCCGCCCTCTCCTTACAAATGAATCTTATTGTGGGGAAAATATATGAACAAATAATTCATTTTGGAGTCTGTGGGTGGCCTCCGAGGTGAACTGGAGTGCTGAACTTTACATACGCACACCCCCACACAAAATCTGTCTTTGCTTCAAATCAGCATCAGTGAGCCTACACACACCTCTCCCGAGGCCTTTGTAGAAGACCTTTATCCTTCTACCAACGGGGAAGCCAAACCCCTGGGGTGAAAGACAAGTTGAAAGCTAAGATCTGAACGATTTGGCAGAAATTGGAGCTATTGCAAGATTTTCCAAGATGAACCCACTGGGGGACCGGAGAGCTCGTGACGGTTTAATGGCTTAAAAAAGAGAATGGGGCTTTAATCTAGACCATGTGCTGAGATGAGATGCTGAGCATGGAGGTAGAATATGGCAAACCCTCCCTGACTACAGTTACTGCTTTATCCACATCTGGATCACTCAGAAATGGCATCTGTCTTCCTCTGTTCCTTGTTCTTAAAATACCGAAGTGCTGAGCCATCCTTCCTTTCTGTGGTTGGACCCTCCTACATGTGGTGGGGTTTTGGGGGTTCCCAAGGGTGAGCTTGGAGACCTGTCCGGGGCTATGGCATTTGGGGAGAGGGATGGGGGAAAGCAAACCCTGCACTGCCCCTCAGCCGTACCAGGCATGCAGGCTCCTCAGCTCTTGCAGAGGATGCTTGGGAAAAGCATCTTGAAGCATTGCTGAAATCAGTCCTGCAAGACAGGGCTGCAAGCAGGTCTTCTGACCCTGCAGCTGCAGCAGAAGGAGCCTCTGTGGTGGGCTTATTGAAGGAACACAGCAGTGCTGTGGCTCTGGAGATGAAGAGACGAACTTCTGGCTGTTAACTGCAAAGGCTGTCAGACCCCAGGAAGCAGAAAAGAGGAGGAGGAAAGGAAAAAGCAGTCACAGGTAGAAAAGTAGGAACAGGCCAGTAGAAGAGGACTTCCCAGGGGCATGGAGCCTGGGCTCACAATCCCCTCTGCTTGTGTTCCTGCGGCTCCCTGCTCTCCCCATCCTTGCCGCTGCTGTGCCCAGCCACGGAAGAAATTGAAAGAAACCATTGCATGGCTTTGACCCAGCGATACCTTTTAACTGTCTGAGATGTGACAAGGCTCTTCTGCTTTCTCAGCATAAACACTGTGAATGGTATCTGTAATGCCTGCTCTGAGCAAGCTGCTTGCTCAGTCTTGCTGGGATTCAAAGTCCTTTTCTGAACCAGAGCAGGTGCAAGATGTTAGAGAGAAAACAGACCCCAGCAAGGGCCCAAGCCCAGCCCAGAGGGATTGTCTGCAGACAAAAAGACAGCCTTGGAGAACCACAATTCCTTTGTTGATACTGCTAAGAAGTAAGACATTATTTAAGGCAGTCTGCTCAGCCCTGAGTGGCCAGCACTAACCTCAGTACTGCTGAGGCATGGATTTGGATGGAGGCTTACTGTGGAAGCTGGAAGATCTCACAACTCATAAACCATCTTCAGCATCCTCCTTAGGACATGACATTCACTTTTAGATAACAACTGGTTTGGTTTAGGTTTTGCAAGCCTCTGTAATGAGAATTAGATCCATCTCACTGGCCTCGGGGTGCGAACAGCTGGTTAAGGGGACTGAGGCAATCCTGACAGTCCCGTTCACCGTCAGTTTGTGAGACAGACACTCACAAACACAAACCCTTCCGACAGGTGTCTCAGTGAGGTGGGTGGACAATCCCTGGAGCCATCTACTCCTCTGTCACAGGAGCCATGGCAGCTATGTCTCTAACTCTGCAGGGCTTGGGGGATGACCCCCAGCCTGCTCACATGGCATAGCCTGATCCCTTTCCATCCACAAACACGTGCTGCAGCTGGACCAGGGTCACCACTTATAGATGGCAACAGCCACACCGCACAGCCGTGTGTGGAAAATGCCAAAACCCCGCCTGGGGGCCAGTATGAACCCTGCAGTGGGGGCAAACAAGCTGTTACATGCCCTGCAGCACACTCATGGGGCCAGAGGATCATGGAGGGTGGTGGGGACAAAACCATGAAGGATAAGATTTGCAAGAACCCCAATTAAGACAGTGAGGACCAGAAGGTGCCAAAAAAGCCTATCACTGCAGAGCCCCTCTCATTGTCGTGCGGGTGCCTGGGGCTGCCTGAGGCTGCCGTGTCAGGGTGACTCCCGGGGATGGAGACCATGAGAATGGTGTCTTTTCCTGCCTGGACACATTTAACTTCTGACCTGTATCAGCTGTCAGATTAGAAGGGGTTTAGTCACATCAGTCTGAGCACGAATTAAAGCCAAGCTCCAGGGGTGAAAGGGCAGAGCCTTAAAGGGATCACCTTAATTGACAGGGCCTCTTAATCCCCCTGTTCTTGTACATTAATCCAAATATCTCCAGTTCTTCTTCTTAACCTGTTTTCATAAAGTAAAGAGAATTACACTTAATATAACAAAGCTGAGCGTAGGAGGAAAGCGTGACCTTAGTCCCCCTGAAGAAGGGGTTTGAGGCTGTTGTGAATGCTGCTCTTTATCCTGGTCGCTCCCCAGCCCTTCCCCAGCAGTCTGAGAGCTGGAAATGATCAGGCAGCTCCTCCTTGGCTGAGCCGTGGCAGTGATGCTGTGCAGGACGGGGCTGTTGTTTGATGTTCCCTTTGCAGTTTACATTTATAATGGCAGTGCTCTGATAACCCGGGTACTTGAAACAGGCCCAAGCAGAGAGGAGCTTGGAGCACACCACATCCATCACCTGATGAGCATGGTCAGTGGGGCTGGAGCATCCCTCTCTATGGCAGCAGCCAGCATGCATGACCTGGAGGCTCTGCTGCCCACCTCTGAGGGGACATGAAGGGCTGAACAGAGCTAGAGGTGCCCTTTGAATGGGGGAAGCACTGGGATTGCTTTCTTGGTGCCTGATGCACAGGGGATTTCAGGCTCTTTGACTATCAGCCCAGCAGCTTTCCAGGTTATCAGCTAAAAAGCAATTTGATTTCCAAAGTTTTAATACACACAAGGAATTACGGGCAGCAGCCATTTATATCAAATCACTTTTTGGATGCAAAGTGTTGGTGTGCAAAATCAGTCCTTTCTGAAATGTCTTTCTACAGCAAACTACCTTGAAGGCTGCAGCATGGCAGGTGTAACTGAGATCCCAAACACTAAATGCACTCCGTGGGCAGTGGGAAACCTAACTGGTAACCTGGCAAAGTTAATTACAAGCTGTTAAACTAAGCTGTTAACAGCTAAGCTAAGTTGTTAAACTCTCAAGGGCATAGACTGTGCCTTCATGTGCTTTGATAGTGCGACTATGCACTGCGACCAGGGTCGCTCAGCTTTACCGGGAGACGAAGAGGGAGATAAAGAAGAGGTTCAGCTCTTGAACCATGAGGAGCAAGGAGAAATCCCACACTCCATCACGTGAGCGTCACAGCTCTGACATTAACAGAGTTTCAGGTGTTGGGGACAGTGCCCCTGGTGCCAACCTTGGGGACCACGCTGGCCCTGTGTGGTTTCGGTGGTCATCGCTTCTCATTACCATGCAGAGCCAGCCTAATCGGAAAAAGACATCTCTAACACTGCCCTCCTGCCATCCATGTGCTTTGTAGCTACTCTGGCTGATTCTGGCAGTGAGAAACTTACCCTGCAAACCAAGTTCCTTTCAAAATACATGTAAGGCATCTATTTTTCTGCTGGCATGGTGGTGAAAGCCGCAGAAGATTGTGGAAGGAATGAAGTTTCCAGGGGCAAATTTATTTTGTCTCGTTCTCAGCCTCCTTAAAGTTCAACTCAGATGTTTCAAGAGCCAGATTTGTACCGAAGGGAAGCAGTCTAAGAAACAGTTGTGGATAAAAGAAATCTGAAGGCTATTCAAAAATAAGTAGAAAAAAAACGCTTTTGAGTGGGCTGAAGGAAAACAAACACAGATCCCACGAGAAGGAGGAGAGAAGAAAAACTCCAATAAAAAAAAAAAAAGTGGATGGTGAAAAACTAGTCTCACAGAGGTCAATAATATTCTGCTGCTAGCTTCACTGAGCCAGGATTTTCTCCACGGTTTCTAATCATGGTGGTGGGCTCTTTCTTCCAGAGTTGTCCTTCCATCTTGTGATTCATCACATCTCCTGTCTGGACATGAGGTAGCATGGAACTCCCATTTAGTTAGGAAAATATTCTTTTAGTGGAACAAATCACTCTTGGGAAAAAAAAAATAGTTTCAAATGACTGGAGGAGGAGGGGAAAGGTTCATGACCTTGATCTCATTTTTTAACCCTGTGAACACACAAAAATAATTTGAAAGGTTCATAAAACCTCAATGTCCATCAAATTTGCCCATCCCAAAGATTGTGCTTGTCAGCCCTCCTCAGATCCAGCCCTGTGCAGACAGTGACACTGACGCACTTTGTAAAAAGCTTGGCCAAAACCAGAGCCCTGGAAAAGGAGCTATTTGGGCAGCAGAAGCAAGAGAAGGGAGAGCCAGTCCCTTTGAAGTAATCAGCTAGGCGAGGCGTTGGATAAGCCAGGGACGTTTGTAATCAGATGTCTGAGAGGACTGTCAAAGAAATCTCCTGACACTTGCCTTGTCGTTGATGGTATCTCAGTGCAGATAAAATAAAAGCAGCAGTAAAGGGGAAGTCCGAGCCATTATCTGCCCGCACCTGGGCTGTGAAGGGCGTGGAGCAGAGACAGCGCCCAGCCATGTCTGAGGCTGTGAGGAGATTTTGGGGCGAGGAGGCTGCCTCCTATTAGGTACAAAGGAGCATCGCCCCATGGCCCTGGGGAGCACAGCCTGCAGCATCGACTCCTGACCATGCACTGGGGTTTTGTATTTATGGGAGAGAATTTGTATTTGCAGCCTGAACTATCAGCTGCCTGTGAATCCTGGGCTGAAAATTATCCCAGGATAATGGAGAAATGCCATACAGCTTTTTGAGAAGGATTGGCAGGCTTTCACAAGGTTGCTCATTACATCTCTCCCTGGCCTCCAGTGTTCATGGGAAGTAGCTTCACAAGCCACAGTACCAAAGAGAGTCTTAGTTTTGGTGTCTTCTTTCCTTGTGCATTTCCTGGAGTCAAATAAGGTTGAGGTTATGTAGCAGCTTTTACTTTGAGGAGGTATTTCTAGGCTCTCTGTACCCCATGCACTTTAAGTCAGCTTGCAAGAATGTGATCCCTTGAAGCTTATTCTACTGCCAAAACTTAATTGGAACTGGCCAGCAGGCTTGAAGGGACAGATGGATAGACAAACACAAAAACAATCAGTGCTATCATATTTACTCTATTTTTCTTGGAAAGCTGAGCTAGAAACTCCAGCAACCTAGTCAGAGATCTGGGGTAGTACTATGTAACATCAGCAACCCGTCTTAGGCCCTACTCTGTAAGACATGAATGATCTGTGAGCGCTGTATAAGCACTGAGAACCCATCCGCACATGCGGTAACCTCAGCTGTGCCCAGAGTCACCGCAACAGATGAATGTTTTGAAATGACCTTTGGAAATTTTGACTATATCTCCATGGCTGTTGTGAGACAATAACATAAAATGCCCAGTGCGGTTCAAAACAAGGACCCTATGTATTATAACTTGGTAAATTCTAGTCCTTGAATGTTTTGGTGTGGTTTTGGGTTTTTTTTCTATCAGCAGTGGATACGCCCTAATTCTGCTGTCTCAGAAGTCCTCTGCAAACAGGGGAAGGTCTGCTGGATGCTGGGATTTAGGATTGAGCCAGTGCTGTCAAGTACACCTCTTAGGGATTTTTCTGTTCGTCTTTGGGCTTAGTGATGCTTTGTGCTGATGTCCTATCAGCACAGGTGCTGTGTGAGCAGATCCTTCTATGGGAACATTGCTGAGTCTTTAATACATCCTAAACTTATTTAGTCCAAGAAATCAAGCATCGTCCAAACTCTAGCCACCATGCAGAGACCAAGGGGGTCTATAGGATTACAGTGCTGTGGAAAGAGACCTTGATTCCTTCACTATATTTAACATAAATCAAACGTCACGGTGTGGTTGAAACTCCATGTATATTAACCATCTTCCCATACTTATTAAACTACAGTAATTATCTCCCTGCCATTCCCCCCTTTCTAATAGCGGTATAAATACTCCAAAGGCCTCTTGTCAACAGAGCTCCCAGACTTCTAGCTCTTTGAGGGGCAAATGTACTTTGTTTTATTACTTGTATGGCATTCCTCAAAGAAGGGGACTTTGACCTTCTTAAATTCCTCCTGGAGATTAAATACCAAAACCAGCAGTCCACAAGGGAATTAATAGACAGCTTCAATACACACAGGAGGACCTTTGGAGGGGGTCAAGTTATTAACACACTGGGAAATGTAGATTGTATCTTCTACAGGATACAAGATGCAGGATATATCTTGCATTCTAGATCAGATAATGACAATGGGGCCTAGACAGCTCCGTTTCTGAGATGAGTCTGCAGCTCTCAGCAGATCTTCCAATTCTGTATATTTTATTGTGGACACAAACTTTGCCGACTTTAGAAGTCTTCACATAAAAAGGAGTGCATAACAAACTTTTTTTGGGGGGAGAAATTGCACCTTCCGTTTTAACGGTGGGCCCATGTGGCTTTATTTTTCATTAGACAAGGAATCTTACCTGGGGGCTTAATTCTTATTCAACCTCCTACCACCTCAAACCAGACAACCCTACAAAAATTATTTGGTTAATATTTACATATTTAAGGAAATTAATGTCAGGCATTGAAAGCCCTTTAAAGTTCTTTTTTGTGCACTTTTGGATAATCAAAGTTCGCAGAAACTATTTAAGCCTGATGATACCTAAATAGTCGTGGAAAATTCATTTCAGCTTTCCTGCAGTGCATATTTGTACTGGAAGCATGATTAAAAATATTCACTTAAAGGTAGTTGGGCCTAGGAACAAGGATATGTAATAGAATCAACCAAAGGTTTGAGATTGATTCACCATTTCTGTAAACGTTGATACTTGAAAAAAGTAAGGCAATAGGACAGCTGAACAGCCCTCCCTTGTTTTTGAACTGCTGTGCATTAGTCTGAGAGTTTACCTTTGAAATTCTCAAGAAGGGGATAACATCTTACTAAATGTCTTCTTTTTTTCTCCCCTCCATTTGCTTTATCTGGTTGGCCACTGCTAAACAACAGAAGTTGTTGAGATGAAAGCCCTACAGTAAATGAAAATAATGAAAAAAATGAATAAGTTGGAATATATTACTTGTTATGAAATATTTCTTTGGCATGAATTGCAATAAACAAACCAGCATCCATTCCAAAACAGCTGTAAACAAATCTTTACTACTCCCTGATTGCCAAAAATCTCACACCACTCAAACTGACATGGAAAAAAGCATTAATGTTAGTGAGGGATGAATTTCAGGAAGGCTGGGTTTGGTTGGGATAAGCATATCTGACATATGCAAGCCTTCTGGGAGCCTATAAAAACAAGCTTTCTTGGGAGATTTCCTGCACTTCTGGTTGTGTTGGAAATGTCATGACAGCTGGCTTTGCCGCAACACTTGGGCACTCCAGGTTGTGTTCCTGGCCAGAAACCAAGGAAACAAAGATGCCTGGAAAGGGAAGAAACCACATAACAATACTTAGAGCTTCTAGAGCAATTCCCAGCCAACATGCTCAGTGTGCTCTTACATGTACTGAGCCGCACGATGGCTGTGTGGAAGACCTGCTCTTCTCCCTCCCTACAGAAACAAACTGAGGAATGAATGGTTGAAAAATGCTTTTCACCTCTTTTCTAGCTGCATGCAGGGTGTACAAATATGCAGGCTGATCCTTACCGGTCTACCCTTGAGGCATAGGAAAAGTGCAAAGGTAAAAGCTGTCAGAAATCCATTGTACATGCCCACATTGCTGCATAATTTAACATCTCTTCCACCTTCTGTCCTCTCCTCATGAATTAATTTGATTTATAAAATCCTGATAACAACTTAAAAAATGCAGTCCTGCCATATGGAAGCCAAGTTGGAAATGCAGAGGACCTATTAGAGGTTTGAATCCTAACCTTAGTGGAGCTTCTAGCAAAAGCAAAATAGACTTTGGCTTTGTCTTAATGATAGCATTAGGACATGCTATCATTTGTGCACTGGTCTCATCTCATACAAACAAAAAAGCATAATGAAACTGTGGAAGGTTTGAGGTTTGAATCCTAACCTTAGTGGAGCTTCTAGCAAAAGCAAAATAGGCTTTGGCCTTGTCTTAATGATAGCATTAGGACATGCTATCATTTGTGCACTGGTCTCATCTCATACAAACAAAAAAGCATAATGAAACTGTGGAACCCCTTGCCAAAATAAGTTCTGGGTGCTAAAAGATTGCATGGCAATTAAATGAAGAAAAATCTAGCAATGGCAATGAAAAAACCCGTATCATGCTCGGAAACGCCTTCGCTGTGAATTGGTGGATGTCAGGGGAGTGTTCAGGATCTGTGTCAGTGTTCGCTGGTTCTGTGCTCACCCTATTCCCTGGGCATCTGCACCAGCACTGCGGGAGCACCAGGTATAGCAGGAGCACAGGGAGGAGATCCCACTGCAGGAAATGGGCTGCTGCCCTGAACCATTGCAGGAGAAATGCCCCTTTGCTGCCCATCCTGCATGAGGATCAGATTTGTCCTTATCCTTGTGTTGTTTTTTACTGATTTGAACAGAAAAAGCAATGCTGTTGGGCAAAAATCTTCCTCCAATAAAAATTCTAGGTATGCTCCAGATAGCTTATTGCTCCTTATTGAGTGTCTCCAGCTGGAGACATGCTCCTTCCAAAAGATACCCCATGTGAGGCCCCAAGCTGATGCCTCCCTGGGCTGTAAGCCTCACTAGGCAGTGTGCCAGTCATGGACTATCAGCTGGGCTATCACGAACAGCTCCTGGAAATACCTTGCTCCTTCTTGGTAGTTCTGAAGAACACTCCCCATGCCCTCATGTGGCTGGAAATGCAGCCAGATTTGCTCTCTTCTGCTGGTTTCACAGACAATTCAGAGGAAAAAGATTATTTTTCCAAGGCAGACATTCATAGAAATACATCTTTCTTGAATATACAAGGGATGATGAAAGGCAGCTGGGGGGAAGACCTCCTATTCTGGTCTTGTTGGGATACTTTTGTATTTCTTCATGATTCTTCAGGCTGCTAATTGAGCACGCCCCTTCCCATTGACAGTCTTCCCTGTCACATTACCCATCCTTCGATTCATTTGGCCGAAAGACTGAGGAATGAATGCTGTGCCTGCTCTGCAAGGTTATGCTACCTTTGCGCAGGGCGTTTGGTGCCAGGCTTCCTCAAGGCTTGTGCGTTAGGAGCACCTGGGTGTGCTTGCCCCCTTTCAAGTGACAGGAGGGGTTAACCTCCCATCCCTCTCTGTGGGGACAAGGCTCATCTTTTTCTGCCTCTGTGGCTTGTAGCTGTATCGGTAAAACACAATGAAGTGTAAAATGTATGTCTGGCTTTTGATCCTTTGGCCAAACGCAACCCTGGTGTTAACCCCACTGGCTTTCCTACTGAAAGAAACTTTAATTTCCTCCAGGAGGCCGTTGCAGGTTTGCACGCAGAGTGGGCAGTGCTTTTGGCTTCCAGCCTAATTCCTCATCATCCCCTGCTCCTCCGTACATATCCCGGGAAAGAAAGGTGCCACCAACCTGGGAGCACAGGGGCAGGAAGGAGGTGGCAAAGCCAGTCTGTCTGCACAAGGCTCAAATGCTAGCTCTGTTGTTTTTCTAATAAAGAACCAGTTTAAGCTTATGAACACAAAGGCCTTTGATGTTGTTATTTGGCAAATGGGGCCTTGAAGATAATAGATGGTTTCACGGGCTGAGCCCTTGGCTGGGGGTTGGCAGCTGACGCCGGGCGAGCCGTGCTCCAGCAGAGACTCCCTTGGCAAATGTAAGCTCTCCCGAGGGCAGCCACGAGAGCACCCCCACCTCTTCCAGCCATCTGGAGAGGGGGAGATAGCTGCCTCCCTCACGGGGTCTTGCAGAGCTGCGTTGATGTTTGCACGGTTCTTTGAAGATAACTTATTTACCAGCTAACATTTGCTAACTTGTTCCATCCCTTGGAGTCGAGCTTCGTGCGGGCAGCACAGGCTGCCCCAGCCTGACGTTAACCCCTGCCACGAGGAACCACCTTCTCCTCTGCCCCTCAGCTCGGCTGCTCGGAGGCACATCTCTGACAAGCCACTTGGATCAGGATTTTGGTGGGACTTGGCTGTTACTTGGCTCCAGCAAGGAGCTCTGACACAGCTTCTTCCTGGCAGCTAGTGCCTGGCTGTGAACACATGGGGGTGTGTGAAACCTGCTTCGGGGCTGCCATGCTGGCCCCCCTGGAGGCACACACCCTTCCCAGGGACCTGCCCTCTCCCAGGCACTGCCTGGCATCTCCCTGTCCTTCTCCTGCAGCTCACATCCTTCTGGGACGGTTGGGACCTCTGCCACCCCCTGACCCATCTCCCAGGGCTCTGCCCCAAGAGGGTTTTGTGTCCCCTCTTGCTCCCTTCTGGCCCTTGGGAGCCGCCGGCCGAGGAAGGTGGCAGTCATTTTGAAGGTGCACTTGGCACTGCCAGTAAAGAGGCTGCTGATCCCACGAGGGAGACCAAAGGGCTGTAACGAGGAGAAGGCATAAATCCCTGGCAGGAGCTTTAATCCTCTTACTGAGCTGTCAGTTATGATTTATCACCCAGTTTAATTTTAATGCTGCTGCATCTTCAGTGCTCCTACCCTGTGCAATGGCTGGGTTGTTTCCTTTCTGTGAGTGTGTGTGTGTGTG
>NW_010512100.1:0-3182 GCF_000687285.1 Phaethon lepturus
TTTCCCTCCTTTCGCAGTAGGGAGAATGGAGTGGCCAAAATGTTAATTTCTTCTTTCTTTAAACTAATTCTGCCTCAGTATGCTATCTTTCACTGAACCCATTTACCTTCTTTCCAGTAAAAAGTTATGGTCTAATATATTTCAAAATTGCTGACCCTGCAGATGAAGAAATTTTGCCTGGGCCAGCCCCATACTTCCAATGAAGCACAGAGAAGCTGGCCACAATCTGGGTGTGGAAGTTGAGTGCATCCTGTGCTTAACTACAAAACAGAGAAGAACCTTGTATTAGAAGCTGCTGTTTGTGTGTTCTGGTCCTCTTTCACATTGAATGATTCAACTTAAATGACTGATGGAACAAAAAGATTACACGAAATCATAGTTTTTAAAGATACTTTACTTTGCAGGAGCTGTCACAGGACAGCTGGGTGTGGTCGTGATTTAATGTGTCTTTCTGAACGAGTCCTCCAAGTGAAATCCACATTGCACCCAGCTGCCCATTCCTAGTTAAATTTCTATGATGCCAGCTGGGTATTTGTGTTTTGACTACTTGTTAAATGCTGTTAGTGTTTCAGTGATCAAAACTTCCAAGTAGGTTTATTACTTCATGATGAAAAATGAGAATTTTTTTTTTAATAATCCCTTGTATGTGTGTTTGGTATTTACATCTGGGGGGTTTTGTTGTGTTTTTTTTTTTTTAAGCAAGACAATCAGCAATTTTTTCTTATAAATCCCTTTTTACAGTAAGCTGGATATAAGTATATGGAACTTCAAGATTAGTTGCGTTATATTTAAATGAAAATTTAAGGACCCTGCCTGCTGAAATGTGAAGACTTGTGTCTGTACATTCCAGGGGAAGCAATAAGGGACTAGAGTATTAAGAACTGCAGTTGAATCTAAAAAGCAAGTAAAAGCCCAAGCAGCTGAGTGGATAGACCGTGACTTCACTGACTTGCAGCATATGATCAAGGGCTTCATCTCTGCATCCATCTCAATTAACCCATTGAAGTAGTGGCATGGTTGACCCATTCTCTCTGAAAGAGACAGATGTGTGTTCGCTTGTCACCCTTGTGTGAAAACGGTGTGGATTTGGCGTACGTATGGAATACATAGTACCCCTTTGTTTTGATACAAAGGAATGGTGAAAATCAGGAAGCACCTATGTGAGAATTCCTCTTTATTTTGAGTTAACATCTTTGCAGAAACATGTTTGAGGTTGACAGTGGAAATTGTTTTAGTTTCCTCAGACAATAAAATAATATCTCATGACTAGCTGTATGTATGCATATGCAAATTATAGCGTGCAGCAACTACCTGTATTTGGAAGCTGAATGCGAATGCTGCTGTCTGACCATCTAGCTGTATGGCCCTGTTAGTCTCTGCCCATACCAGCAGTCTGTTCTGAAACACTAGAGATTGCCGAAACGGAGATCTGCAGAGGCCAAACATCGGGACCGTCAGACGAGGACAGTTTCATACTGGGAGCTGCAGAGGCTACTGATCCTCCAGGTTTAGCCTGAAGTAGCGTCTTCAAGATCTGAAAGCCATTAAGTTTTGGTATGAAACGCCTTCTGTTTCATTACACAGCCACATACTCATGACACAGATGAAGAAGCTGTGCAAGCAATTTTGGCATTTAGTTTTGTAATTTCTTGCATGTTTTTACCTTTGCGTGGGAAGAGATTGTTGTACTCAGATAAAATCTAACTGTTGCTGTGAACTAAAACTTCATACTGAGTTTTAGCTTCCCATAATCATGTAAGTGGGTTCTGCATTGTAAATACAGGCTTCAATATTTATCATTAACCTTTCCAAATGCCTGTGGCTCAGTACTTTAATTTCCCAAGGCAGCAAGTGCCACTGTAACTGAGTGCTACTGTGTTTTGCTTGAAATGTCCTTTATGAGTGTGCTGCTTTGCGGAGGAACACGGAGGCCTTCTCCCAGGCGCTCTTCACATCTCTTTCCTCCTCTATTCTCTCTTCACAGCTCTGTTAGAGAGTTCTGGGCTGCTTGCAACTTCAGGTAGGAAGGTAGAGTGGAAATAGTACCATTTTGCAAATATGCACAAATTGTGTTTTTTGCCAAGATTGGTGCAGATGCATCCATGTGCATGTACATCCACTGACAGCAATGGCAGCAGAGCACTAAGGAATGATAAAAAATGTTCTTGCATCTATAGAAGTACTCAGTATAGTGAAGACATCTTTAGAAACTGTGTTCTAATCTCAAGAAGTCTGCTGTACAAATGCAGCAAAACAGGCTCCATAAATTCAGCTGCTGGTGAAGGTTGTTTGAACATTGAAATAAATACTCTTCCTTTGGCTCTTCCACATTAACAATCTGGTAATCCTGCCTTATTACATTACAGCTGGTTCACAAGTTATTGAGACCAAAAATAAAGGTAATGGGTCCTAGTTAAGGACAACCTGTCGAAGCAGATAGAGAACATAATCTAGGTGTGCCACTGGGTAAATGGACTGCTAAAAGTTGGTCAGACGACTTTCCAACAAGCAGCAGCATGTGTGTAGCGAGTGACATGTTGCATGCATGGTCTGTGAAGGAGTGGTATATTTAACAGGGGAAAAAAAACAGTGGTGGATTCTGGCAAAGTTACACAAAAAAGTAATGCAAAGTAGCAAAGATGACTAAATGGCAGTTTTGAACACAATGAACGTTAATACTGCTTGTGCAATGCGTTTCTTATATGAGAGTTCTGATTTCAGGCTTTCCATTCTTTTTTGTGTGCCTCTGCTCACTAGTGAGAGGTTTTTCTCCTGTTACATTAAACCATGTGCAGGGGAAGAGAAGGGGAGATGAAGGCTCTGATCCTAAAATTATTATGCAGTTTACTATTCTAGTCTGTTATGAAAAACAAACCTCATCAAAAAGGCAGTGCTAGGCAAAAATGTTTTAATCTCTTCAGAATTAGGAGATGGAAAATAAGGAGGAGTTACTTCAGAGTAGTGCATGATTTCACTGAAGAAAAAAAAAGCACTAGTCAAGAGAAATCTGTCACTTTCAGATGCTGGAAAACAGCAGGTTCAGAAGTAATGCTGAAGTTACTACACCTTCACCTGCTTGTGATGAATTGAGCGCTGAAGTTGCTTTCTCCCGTTACCGAGTATCTACTGTAAGAGCAGAACTGTGAACAAACACACTATCACAGAATCACTAAGGTTGGAAA
>NW_010512101.1:0-16151 GCF_000687285.1 Phaethon lepturus
ATTTGTTGGAAGCATGGAGGGCAGAGATAATGGTGGTAGTGAGAAGGGGCAATAAACTTCAGGGAATATAATACAGTGATGTAGTGGTATTTGGACATGCCCATGGGGTCTGTGTTTTTGATGTTGAGCACTCCTGTGTGCTTCAAAGCAGAAACTCCCTATTTTCAGTGCAAGGCTGGTCTTTGCTTTCTTGAAGCCCTCCTCTTCTCTAGTCCCTATTTCAACTAAAAATTCCCAGGAGCAAGAGCATAATGGCAGGGACAGCCTGAAGGAACAGGAACAACCTTCTGAATTGTTTCTCCCCGGTACTTGTTACATTTCCATCTTTCAGTGGTTTCTTTTCTCCTGCTGTCCCACAGCACAGGAATTGCAATGCCGTGGAAAATCTGCTAGAAAGGTGGCAATACTCTCCCATACACAAAATTAACAAGGAAGAAGGGATGGAGCTTTTTCTTTGTAACAACTACTTTAAACACTTCTAGTAACTGTGTACCTACTGCTCCTTCTCACACAGGAGTGTTTTGTTTGTTTTAGCCTGATGGCTAAATCCCTATAAGCCTCCCAGAAGTTTACTCCTGTATATCAAAGAGCTCTGTGAATACAGAGTGAAGACCAATGTAAATATGCAGAGTGAACTGCCACCCCAGCATTACTTACTCTTATATTGTGCATTTGCCTATGATGTGAGTGCATCTATCTTGGCTCATTTCTGTAGCCTTGGTCTTGCGATTTTTTCTTGGTCTGCTGCTCTTGCTATTGGCATTCACCTGTTCCCTACAGTCATTATTTCAGGATTTTTTTTCATCCAGACCCTGCAAATCTTGCTCTTCTGCTTGATGTTGCTCTTGGTCTCTATAGCAGCTTTGAACCCTCTTAAAGATTTGTTCTGGAAATGAATAGTTCCCATTTAAGGACTAAGTTGAAGACTTTCCTTGAGAGACTTTGAGCAGGATAATGTCATGGGTGTAGGTCCTTTGAAGCACAAGAGAAGGCTGTGCTCATGTTGTTCTCGGAGCACTAATATGGGTTTCCATCTCTCACCAGCTACCTAGCTTTGTGAAACATAATGATCTGGTCACCTTGGGCTCTCTTCTGCTCTGGCAGGTGTAGATGTTGCTGACAGGTGGGCAGGCACCTGCGGTCAGACTGCAGAAATACAAGCCATAGTCTCACTTGGTCCCCCTATGTCCTGTTGTTCCTTTACAACTCTCTCTCCGCTGCTTTCTCTCCAGTTTAGATCCAGGACATGGCTCCACTCTGGTCATGTTGCACTTTGTGTATCATTGGCTTATAGAGGGAAACGTTATGAAGGCATCACATCCTTGTGGGTTGTGTAGGTGGCAAAACATAATGGCTTTTTGTAAAGCACAAAGCAATTGCATGGTTATGCCATAAATCTGATAAAATAATATGATCATATTAAAGGACTACAGAGAGTGTCTCTGCTGCCACTAAAAGTTCTGTTAACATGCTGCTGCAGGAAGTGACAATGTGCCCATGCAAAATGGGCAATATTTAAAACAGCTACATTACATAGGAAGCCAATTCCAGAGCTGCTGCTTTAATGACTTCAAAGTTCCTAAACTAACCCTTAAACACTTCCCACACTTTATTCATGTAACTGCAGTGAGCAGAATAGATGCATGTTGACACTGCTTTGAGACATCTTCCTACACTTTTTTAATTTCTCGTGTGCTCTCTTTGTGTTTAGTTCCCCTAAAGTGCATGGAAACACTTAAGCTACTATGTGGGAGGGTAAGCCAGAAAGTAGGTGGTTTCTACAGCATCCTTGTGGTCTTTTTATAATGCAGCTGGCCTGCCAATGCTTTTGGCTTGCATGACACAGCCCACAATCAGATTTCTCACCTTTCCCACTGTCCATGCTTATATACAACAGTTGTATCTTCTGGAATGCCAACTTGTCTGTCCTTCACTGGCCCGGTGAAGGTGAGATAGCGGCAGATTCATAGGGATATGAATAGCCATATCCAGGCTCAGAATGTCCAAACCAGCTATAAACTGCGGTCTGTGTTGTACCACTATGTTCTTGGGCCAGTACGCAGAGGCATATGAATCTCAAATGGTCTTTCTCGCTGCTGGTGTTCCTAGATGCATAGCTAGAACCCACACTAGAGTTGTGGTAAAACTACGGCCAGTGGGACTAGGAGCATGAGTGAATGCAACCCAGTTGGCTTGTAGAATTTGCACATTGACTCCCCCTGGGTTAATCACTCACCAGCTAGAAATCAAGTGAACACTGTTCCCTGAAATGCACTGTGAAAAAAGTAACAAAAAAAAAAAAAATTAAACCCATCGTTATAACAAGGAAAACAAGCATGCAAATAAATCATCACAGATTGAAAAGCAGTCAGCTACAAAGACATGTTTTTGTTGTGGGGTTTTTTTTATAGTTTCCACTGAGCTAAGAGAAGAAATTAAAAAGAAAAAAATGTAACTGATGTTGAAATCAAATTTCAGCTTTCAAAAGAATGTGATTAGAGTATTTGTTTATCCACCCACCTCAAACACTCTTCTTCTCTTGGGGACAAAAATATTGTAATCATAAGAAGAATTTTAATTTATGTGGGAAATGCATCTTCATTTTGCCATACTAACAACTTGCTGCAGGGAGATGAGACCCAGTGCTAGCAAGTACCTTTATGGGAATATGGGAAGCTTCACTTTATAGAGTTGGGAGAGAAAACACTTCAGGGTGACCTGCAGGAGATTAAATACACTACCATATACACATATACTACATATACTACCAGCAACAGTGTCACAGCCATGTGGTAAATACTTATTGGTGTGTTCAAAGATTTCAGTCATACATATGGAGTTGCTCATGCAAATTAAATGAGTGGGATTCTGTCAGCCTCCAACAGCTATGATGAAGTGGTCCATTTAGGGAAGGTACCACTAACAGTCATATTGTCTTAATTCTTCATGTGCTTCCATTAAAGAACTCGAGGGTAAAGCAAAACTTTTGTCAAATGACAATTTTTTCTATTACAAAATGTGCATTCATCAAAACCATTTTTAATGAAAAATCAGAACAATGGAATAACAGCTGGAATAAGTGAGTGAAGCAATACAAGGACTGAAATGAGGATCCAAAATCAGTTTTTCTCAGGATCCTAGTTTAAGTTTTAGTTTGTAACATTTTTCTTTGGGTTAGCATGGGAATGAATGCAATAAAAAATCTGTTTTAAAATATCAAGATGGGAAAAAGTATTCCTGGTCAGCAATAAATGACCACTGCACAAGTACTTCAGCTCCCTATGGAGAAGTTGCTTGAGCTCTTCTGAGAACACACTATATAAATTCAGGACTTTGCCTTTCTCTGTATTTATTTACCATAGTGTTAGTTATAGTCCAGTACTGAAAGACACCTGTGGAGATAAACACAGGTAATGTTTCTGCTCCAGAGCTATCCAAGTCTGGGGGGTTGATTCTGGCGTGTGTATATATATATATATACACACACACGCACTCTTTTTTTTTTTTTTTCTCTTCCAGTGAAGGTCCTCAGAACACTTTGGTTTCTTGGGGACTGTCAGTGCTGCTCTCTGGTTCTGGGAATGGGTGAGGATGACTGGTGATGGACCTGCTCTCTGTGTCCATTTCCATGTGTGTAAGCATAGGGAGAGAGTGTCTCTGGAGGGAAGAACTGAACCGAGGAGCTCCCCTCTCTGCAGGGACTGTCCCAGCGTTCAGCAGCACCAGGCTTCACACATGATAGCTGGAGCCGGTGGCCTGGTGAGATGCCACTGCAGGATGCTTGGCTCTATTTCTAAAAACAGAAGTCCTTAGATTTTTCACGGTTCTTTAAGTCTGCCATAACTCTAAAATAAGTTTTTCTGATTTATTTCCAACATATGTAATTTCTTTCAACTATCTGAAATGTATTGTGATGTTGTTTACATTCTGAACTATTTATTGATATTTAGTTAGAGTAATGTATACCTATATTGAAAGAGTTTAAGAAGAGCTCTCTTCTCTCTTCTCTTCAGGTCTGGGCAATAACTATCAAAATGTTCCTATTTTCTTGGCAGAAAGGTTCTGATCAACCCTGACGTTTGCACATATCTTACCAGAGGTTGGTCTCTGGGTCTGGCAAATACATGTTCTCAGGAAATCTACCCTACTTCTGGATAGTAAAAGCCAATGGTTTTATTTCTCTGGTAGATGATGAGCTTCATACAAAGCTGATATTAGTTAATAGGATCCACTTGAATGACCACAGAAATACTCCCTTGTCTTAAAGGGAGTCTTTAAAAATTGTTGTTTGATTCAATTGAATGGAGGTGTTTGTACACTAGGCAGTATGGTCGTGTTTGCAAAGGACTTCTTGTTTTGAATCCCACTGTTTCACTGGTACACCCCACTTGCCTTCTGCTATTTACGGCTGAAGGTTTTTTCTCAAAATGCAGTTGTAAAACTGTAGGTATATTCTGATTCAGTTCATACAGAAATTGAGGAATGGTCTCCTCAGTATCAGTGCTTTTTGTATTTAACTGCAAGAGATTAAAGGAAAAGCTTTAAGATCTGTGTTTCAGTCCAAAGACAGTTCTCCATATAACTAGTAGCAGGAATTTATGTGATGATGCTTTACTACTGTTAGACCCAAATCTCTATTACCTATTTCAGCTTGAAAAAAAATACAATTGTGTTAGTAAATACTGTATCATAATGTGCTTGTGAGGGTACATGAGCACTAGGTGTACTAGGCTTAATACCAAAGAAATCTATATTGACGCTTCTAAGGTATTGGAAATACTGTGTTTCGTCTTGAGGTTTAGGCTCACAGAATATGTAGGTCTAAGCTTTGTTAGAGTGTCTGCTTAGTGTATGCATCTGTATTTTGATTGCAAAGACGAGGAATATTGGCCTGAGAGGGATCTGGTCTTTGTCACTTGGTTTAACGAAACACAGAGCTCTCCTGGCAATGATGTCCAATTCTTTTCTCACACCTTGCTCTGGATTTACCAAGCTCTGACAAACTTTTACCAGGTGTTTGCCATGTCAGAGACCAACATATTTAACAAAGCAAAGATTATCTCTTTATATTCAGTGTGTGTTTGGCTTTCTCATATCAGCAGTGCCCAATTTAACATAACAATTTTGACGCTAACAGGAGCATTGGAGGGAAAAGTAAAAATTTCAAGGTATTTTACAATCTTAAAAAAAAAAAGACGTTTTTAACTGGTGGTGGGGATTCTCTTACTAAATCTTCCTGTTCTTTAGTGACGTTCTGTGGCACAAGTTCCTTCTGTGGGGATAGAACTGGATTTCCTGATGTTACTGAGTGACATCTAAGAGCCTCTCTCTTGGTTGAGAACAGTGATGTCATGGGAAACAGTCAGTATCAGGAGAATGGAAATTTTCCAGATGCGTTAGACTTCCTTTCAGTAACTGGAGACTGGTGAGTTTAGCAGCCAAATCTGCAAGCCTTCAAGCTGAAATCTGGTTTATCTCTGTTCTGTGTGGCACGCGCACTTAGCTGCATGTCTTGAAGCTCCCCCAGAAGTGATGGGCTCAGTGCAGAAGTTACTGAATAAGCATTGATGGTGCTTTGCTGTGGGAGCAGGAGGCTAAGTTGCTAGGTACTTGGTTTGCCCTAGTTTTAAGGGTGAGAGCAGGGAGATAAAGGAACAGATTTCCAAACTGTAGATGGCTGCTGAGCAAGGAGGTGAATGAATAGTGGGCAGAGTGAGATACGATGGGCTTAAATTGCAGCAGGCGGGGAGCGATTTAGGTTTGATGTTAGGAAACATTTTGGGTGCCTGGGGTAGCAAAGTACTGGGTCCTTACTGCATCCTCTTCAAATCTGACTTTGTGCTACATGTGGCAAACAGGGTATTTGCAGCCCTGTGGTACATGGCTTCTAAAGGTTACTTCAGGCCCTGTTTTGGATTTTTCTAGTCTTGCAACCTGCATGCCTATAGGTTATCGTCAGCTGTTACTACGTACATGAAAGCAATATGTTGTTCCTTGCTCAAGAACAAGCTTGTGCTTTCTCTCTAAAGTTCATGAATTTAATTTTGTTCTTTCCTGTTGATATTGGCGAGTATGTATCAGAGAGAGTACCCTGTGTGTTTTCCTTGTGACCATCTGTCTTGGTATTAACAAAATGATTGCATAATCCAAACAACAGAATCCTTTGAGAGAGGACGAAAAAGAAAGATACACACAAGTCATGTGGCTGACATGCATCACAGTGATCCAAATAATTATGGAATCAGAAATAATAATAGTGTATTAGATTTCTAGGTGGAAAAATGTTTGCTCTTCTAAGGAACAATTAAAAATACAATATGCAATAAAAGCACCCAACTGTAATACAAATGTGTGCCTCAGGCTCCAGAACACTTATAAAACAAAGTCATCTTGGTGCATTTTAAAACTGAGAAACACAATTAAAATGCCCTTCTAGACAAGGATAGGAGACATTCTTTTCTTATTTAAATGACTTTCACATCTCTCTCCTCTGTGCTTAGCTCGGAGGAGGGTACCGCTCTTGCTCTGCACCAAGAGATCAGGATGGCTTGCAGCTCCTCGATCTTGTAATTTCTACAGCATGTTTGAAGCAGCATCTGTAGGTGCTGATTTTAAGTGATCTCTACTTACAGTGACACAGATGGGAAGTTCGGTTTATTTGTTGTAATTACTGAGCTGATGAGTCATACGTGTTTCTTGAAAGAAGGTAAAGTTTTAACATGATGTAGAGTCTCAGCTAGCACTGAATCTAATTGATCTGTTGGGGAAAGATGAAGAGACCTGCAAGTAAAAATACAGATGCTCAGGAAAAACTAGTTTAAATCAAAAAATTGTAGCTATCCTCTGTCCTGTTATGATGAAAAATAGTAACTTCATGTTGCTTTACCTTCTCACCTGAGCGTAATTTGTACAAGACAGTATCACAATTTCTGAGACTGTCCTAGGACTAGGGGTGGGGTACAACTGTGAGTGGCTTTGTGATACCCCTGGAATGAAAATAGCTCTGTGAGTCTGAGTTCACAGAGACACGTGGTGGTGATGTTCATGACACGTTTTTTCTTGGTGAAAGAGAGACAGATCATCATGTTTTTTGCAGTGAAGAATGCAAAAATTGCAGTTTTGTTCTAGAAGAATCCCTTGACAACAACTCAGTTGCTTGCTGTCTGCTATCTGTTCTTTAGAGGAAGAGCCTCTGACAACAAATGAGCCAACAAAAAATATCGTCTTGAAGTAGAATGATTTCACACTGACTTTTTTGTGTAAAAAATTATGATCTTCTACTGTTTAAAAATGGAATTTTGATGATAGTAATGATTCTTTTGATCAACTGCAGAAGTGATAAAATTTTCAGAAACTTGAATAAAAAAAAATTATGAGGAATGTATAACTTTTCTCACTTTTTTTTACTAGCTCTATTTAGGCTTTTATCCTATAACTAATTATTTTAATATCAAACTATTTAGTTATGGTGATATTTATAACAAACATAATTTATTATCTTTGGTAGCAAGTGTTTTTTCAAATTTTTTGTCTAATTCTGTTGCTTTTTACTCGATAATGCATGGGAGAAGATCAGCCTATTGTCAAAGGCAGAGAAAGGGCAGTTTCTGATAACTGCTTCCTTTGATGTTCCTATTCCATGTTTGAAGAAGAGTGCACAACAACTATACTTTTGTGCTTTCAGTAATTTACAATAACCAACATAAGGTTCAGTATGCTGGCAAGCAAAATGTAACTTAGTTTATTCTCTCAGAGAAAGACTTTCAATGTATGATAAGTTATGGTTACTGGATAAGAGGATCAGTGGTTGGTGTGATTTATATACACTCTCACTAACATTTTGCCATTTTTTTCCCGTATATGGGAACTGCAAGGATAAAGAGGGAAGATTTGAAAACTAAAGAATATACTTTTGATCTCCAGGGAAACGTACTTTCAGATAAAAGACTCTTTGTTGCCCCTTTACCAACACAAGTAAGGCTGGCAAAGGTTACTCCTCCTAGAGAAGATGGATGGATCCGATGGTAGCAAACATTTCATCTTGAGGTGGCATGTTGTGCTAACTTTGAAAACAGCAGGGTAATATGCTTTTTACTCTCCTTTTTAGTTAGACCTGGTGCTTGAGGCAAAAGTCAGCTTTTGCTGTGAGCGTAGCATTGGTGAGAGTCCCTGACAGGAGCCAACAGCCCTAATGTTGCTCCAAGATTGGTATGGGAGGGTGTCGTGGTGTAGCCCCAGCTGGCAACTAAACCCCACACAGCCACTCGCTCACTCCCCCATGGTAGGACAGGGGAGAGAATCAGAAGAGTAAAAGTGAGGAAACTCATGGTTTGAGATAAAGACAGTTTAATAAGTAAAGCCGCACACGCAAGCAAAGCAAAACAAGGAATTAATTCCCCACTCCCCATAGGCAGGCGGGTGTTCGGCCATCTCCAGGGAAGCATGGCTCCGTCACGCATAAGGGTTTCTTGGGAAGACAGATACCATCACTCCGAACGTCCCTCCACCCCTTCCTTCTTCTTTGTCCCAGCTTTATATGCTGAGCGTGATGTTATATGGTATGGAATATCCCTTTGGCCAGCCTGGGTCAGCTGCCCTGGCTGTGTCCCCTCCCAGCTCCCCGGGCACCCCCAGCCTTCTCACTGGCAGGCCAGCATGAGAAGCTGGAGTGTCCTTGACTACTTAGGAACAACTCAAAACATCAGCATGTTATCAACAGTTTCTCATCCCAAATCCAAAACACAGCCTCATGCTAGCTTCTGTAAAGAAAATTAACTCTACCCTGGCTGAAACTAGGACAGAGGGGATGGGCAGGACAAGCTCTGTGGGATCACAACTAGTCTGGCCATTTGATAGTTTCTCTTCAAGGTATTCTGCAAAGGCTTGGCAAGAGGAATGCACAATGCTAGTAAGGACAGGCACAGGAACACAGTGGTGGCAGGCTTTTTGCACCAGATCTCTCTAATCTGTCTGAAAGATAGTTAGTTCAAACCAACTTTTTGTAAGCCCCAAGGTTCTTTACTATATTGCTGTTACTGTTGTAATGATGAGAATAATCCCAGTGGTAAGGGGCCTTTGTGGAAAACTAGAAGAGCCTGGTTCTTTCATCTTTTTGGCCATAAAATCAAGGCAAAATTTCAATTGGCAGTTGAATTGGAGCTAAAATTTTTCCACTGGGAGCTGTTCCAATGGAGCACATTCAAATTGGTTGCAAACCACCGTTTGTTTCTGAAGTCTGTCCAGCTTGAACTTGGATAACTCAGGAGAACAGAGAGAGAGCCACGACGAGCTGTTAATGCTACACAAGTTTTGTTCTCTGAAATTGTCAAAGTCCTTACACAAACAAAATGCAAGTACGGTAGAATTGAATTCACTATGGATGAGCTTGTAGCTGGGGTTGTGCCTGGAGCAGGGCTCCATAGCTCTATGCAGCATGCTTTATTAGCAACTGGGAGAGCACAGCCCAGCCTTTTGATTTTAATGAATGTCTGATGCCACTGAAGGGCAGCGTATGCCAGCACAGCGAGGAACATTGCTCAGAGCATCGCTTGTATGAAGACTTGCTCTTGCTGCCTCTCCCTTCCCTGCTCTTCATAGTAACTAGAGGCAGAAATGTATGTTATTGTGAAGGAAATTAAACCACACTCTGACTTGGGGGAAATCTTTCGGAGGAGCCAACTCAATTGTCTTGATTTTGCTTATGTTTACAGATTCAAGAGTGTCTCTGAGGACAAGGGCAGGTCAGGAGAGGATGGTGGGAAACTTGTATGGGTTATGTTCCTTGTCCTGAGCATGGCAGTGGGTTGTGCTGGGGACAAATCCAGAACTTGCTCAGAGCAAAGGAAGCTTGCACCATGTCATGCCTCAGAAATGGGAATGCCATCCTGCCCTCTCATCTCCCCACACCCGGCACCAGATCAAAGCTTGCTCTTAAAAGCAGGGCTGTAATATGGCTCTCATTGCTGACGTTTCTGCTTTTGCTATTTCATTCTGGCATTCATTCTCTTGGGCTGAAGGGCTGAGAGGTACAATCTATATTTTAACAGCCTTGATGGTGCTTCTTTTCTGCATCCTCTTATGGACATGAGTTCATGGGGTGGTTCTCTTTTGCATTGTGGCAATTTTATTTCTTCTTACGTTGGTTATCAGGACTGTGTTTTTGGCTTTATTTGCATAGCATGCATTTGTCATTGATTTTCAGTAACATAAATATAAGGCAAGAAGGATGAGGTCCTTTGATGTTAAGGAGGAGGTGATGACTTACAGTAATGACTTCATCTTTAGTAGACTGGGCTGAGGGGTGCCTCTTTATCAGAGTAGATGGATAAATGTGATGAATAAATGGAGCACTTGTGCAATCAAAACCTCCCCAATTTCCTCCTGTAAGATTTAACCTTTTGGGCCCAGTTTAGCTTATGCTGAAGTGATGGTGATCTGTCATTTTGATTCACAACCCAACAATCACCTGTCTTCAGCACCAGAAAAGAGATGCTGGTCACATTTGGTTGCTGACCTTGTCAGCTCTCTCGGAAGTTAACTGGGAGCTTGAGAGTGATGTATTTCTCCCTGCCCTTAAAAGTCAAGTTACAAGGCTACAAGACAACTTTAATATTTTTTTTTCTTACATTTCTGAATGTAGATAAAAGCCTAAAACTTTGACCTCAGTGTACATGAAAGAATTGAAATTATAAAAGCATAAAACAATACCCATAAGCATTTAATTTCATAATTTTTACCTGGTCCTTTGTCTTTTTGGGGAATTGGAATTGATATGGGATGTTTTTTAGTATTTGAGGTTGATAGCACTGTATTTTACAGATCCCTGGAGTAATAATGCTGTTCCCTTTACAGGTCTTTGTTAAGGACTGAAATAGTCAGTGTGGATACTTATTATAGAAGCAGAACTGGACAGTTGTTCATGTGTTATTGCTTCAAGCTCTTTGGCAACTCAGCTAGACGTTACTGCATAGGTTGTATTTAAATGGTATTTTGAAGGTTACCTTCATCATCCTATGAGCACTAGAGACCTTTCTTCCCCTGCATTTGTTTTATGAAAGATTTTAAAAAACACACTCAGGAACTTCAAAGTTAGAATTATTTTTTTTCTTTTGTTGTTTTTTTTTTTGTTTTGTTTTGTTATTTCCTGAAGGAATCCATCTCTTACAAAAAAACCTGATCCCAATATATAACAAGTCTCGTATCCCACTGAAGAAGACAAGGTAGCATACAAAAATAATCTTGAGTTTTTGTAGTGGGAGACCTGTCAATAGCTATAAAATTATGGACTAATGACCTTGCATTCCCTCCTATGCCATGCCACAGAATAACAGAAATATTAAACTCTGTCTACAAACTTACCAATAGCCTTTCGACCTGCAGACGGTGCACTTCAGATCCAGCATGCTGGCTCTCTTTTCTGGTGTTCGTGTTTTATGGCAATAAGTGCTCTTTTAACGTCAGTAGAGAGCAAGAGGAAGGGAGGGGTGAGCTTTTTGGTGGCAAGAGTATGCTGCTGCATTGAGTTGTGTGGTGTTTGAGCTGTTTGCTCTTGTGAGTGAGTAGATCAGCTTTGTTGATGTATGAGGGATTGCACAAGTTGGTTGCTGGCTGATACCTGTGTGACTCTTGGCAAAGCCACTTGGAAACAATTGCTATACAGAACATCCTGGAGTTGGACCTTTGCATCCATATGACAGGTGGTAAAAGAGCTATTTGGGTTTTTTTTTACAGTTGTACTCACACACTCTATTAGCATAGGTAAAACCAGGTCTCGCTTGTGCTACTACTGACTTGTTTGTTTTGAGGCAAAATGAGCCATTAGAAAAAATGTTTTGACTTAATCTGTAGTCTGTTTTTTTCTACTGACATTGCTATGCATCAGGGCAAAACAGTATCTGTGAGGGACATTAGTAGTGTAGGAAAAGTATCACAGCCTGCAGAAGACAAGTATATGAATTTACAGCAATGAAAGGAGTATGTCCCACACATTGATGAAGGCCAGTCATGTGCAGAGTAGCCTGGTTATTGACAGCTTTAGTTTGAAATCAGAAGCTGCCTATTCTGAATGTCAATATGAGAACTGGTTGAGCTTTCCCACAAATATATCTCTGAGAGGAAATGACGTGGGTTATGTGTATTGAAAACAAAATTCAGAGCATCTTTTGAAATGTTTACAGGTTTATTTATCTAAAGGGAAACAAAATACATCAGGAAATATCTTGGCTCTTCCCTGTCCTTTTCTACTTATTAAAGGAGAGGAATAATAATAGTAATCACAGGGAAACCTGAAATGCAGATATTAAAAATAATAAGCACTCTTTAAAATGTCTGGAGGATTTTTCAGTCAGCTCTATTGAGTGTTTTCCTGGCTGAGCCTTTTCTGAGGTGACCAGAGCAGAGTCCCTGTTGTGCAGACTCTGCCCCTTCCAGGCAGGTGTGCTATGAACCCTTTGGGTTTTGTCACCCCTGAGTTTGCAGCAGTGACGCTTCAGACCTGTGTGCTTCCCTGTGTGCTGTAGTGCTCAGTTTCCCTGCAGACCAGCTGCCTAAGGGCCTCCCAAGCACACGGGCAGCTCCGGCTGAGCTTGCAAAGCTGTGTTATGCAGATCCTGCTTCCTCAGTGTCCCTACAAGAGCAAGATGCCAAGTAGTTTGGGCCCCATTTCAGCCTGTGGATCCACATTCTCTCAATTGCTCTCCACATCTGGACCCAGTCAGGGCTTGTACACAGCTATGGCGGGATACCTGCACCAAAAAGGGCAGAGGTGCTCATGCTGCAGATGCCTTGTGGAGTTGACGAGCTGGGACAGGATTAGAGGCTTGTTTTCTTTTTTCCACTCAAGTTAAAGAGCTGTGGCTCTGAACTCTTGAAATAATTGGTGGTGTTGTATGAAAGGGCAGGTGATGGTTTCTATCCAACCTTTAAATAACCTGCAGTTTGATATGTGATGTTGGAAACATGTTCCTGTCTCCAAGCATCACTCTGTGCAAAATGCCTTTTCATACAACACGTTTGATGACAGCAAATGGGACCAGTTTTGGTTTTGCTGGATCTTAGGAGGATCAAGAACAGGATCACAAGTAAAATTCACCTCCCTACGTAATGAGGGAGAGAGGATGAGTCACAGGGTTGTTGCTCAGGCTGTGCAGGCCCAGGAGCAGGGCTACACAGCAGACAGAAATGGGCTTTTATTTTAGGCAAAGTGAGCAGTCCAGGGTAGTAGTAGAATGGTGGGGCAGCAAAAGAGCTATGGCCCCAATGTCTGCCTTAATTATCCTAAATTATCTGGAATTGCCTGCTGCTAGGGGAGGACAGGATGCACTGGTGGAATGGCAGCTACTGCAAGGGCAAAGAGCATCCCCCCAGGAGCAGCGACTGCAGAACTTGCTGCAGCACGATAAGTGGCAAATCCAGTGCTCAGGTGTCTCCCTTGGGCTTCTGTCCTTCTTCATCCTCTTTCAGTGGCAGGAGCTATCTGAGCCCTTGGCAAGATTCAGCTTTGCATGTACAGCTAAGAAGCCTTGGTACTCCCTACAGCACCACAAATCTGTGCTTGTAACAGCCGGGACAGGTACTCGCTGTCACTTGTGTCACCTCTTGGGGCACTGGGTTTTCTCTAACCATTGTTATTGGCTGTCCTAGTCATTGCTTCTAACAGCAGCAATGACTGTTAGAAATCCTAACTCAGGATTTCTCCCTGAGTTACCACAGGTGAAGAACCCAACAGGAAGCAATTGTGTGTTTAAAAATGGCATCAATGTGAAGGAGAGCATCACTCGTTTAAATTGTCTCCTGTTTATTCAGTTCTTCACCAGTTGGGGGAATGAACAGTGCGTTTCATGCTCAAGGCCAAGGGATTGAGTGTGGCTAAAAGCCATGACCTTTCCAGTTATCCATTTTTCAAAGGCTGTCTTTCCTTTCCTTGATGTCATTAGTGTTGCTATGGAGTTTCGCAGTGCTTCACTTGGAGGCTGTTCATACAGTTACTGACACATGCGTTTAAATGATCTAATGAAACGTATACAAACTGTTATTGAGATGATGTCTGATTTATCGATTGTCTACAGTGTGCTTGGTAATCTATAAACATTGGGGAAGACTTGTTCTCTGACCCTGGAGATTTATAATCAGCTTTAGCAGAACAAATCAGATCAAAATGTAACCTGCAACATCTTTGGCTTAAAAACCCCAACAAAATAAAAGATGAAACCCCTCTCGGTCTGAAGATTCAATAGAACTTGAGTGATGGAAAATGGAACATGTACTTCAGCAAGTGTCAGTACATGCTAGTGTTTTTTTAATTTCTGTGTCAGGTGTGAGAAGAGGGAAGATCAGTATTCCCTTCCCCTGACTCTTCTGCAGGTGCTTGGGTCGCTTTACTTTGGTTTAACAAGTTACCATGCATGGAAAAAAACCTGATGCAAGTTGCCTGTGAACATTTTCTTTGTTCACAGCGTATACGAGCCAATTTAAGCTACAGTAAAAGACGTTAAAACTATCGTGTCAAGTTGCTTTTGATGCAAGTAAAAAGCATGCTCACAGGCAGCTACTAGGTCTCAGCTGGTACCCAGTGGTTTCTGATTTATGAATCTGAACTTTGGCCTTCATCTACAGTTCTGCTGGGATCAGCCTCTGCTTAAGAGATTTGCCAGCATAACTGTACTAACATAACAGCCCTTGTGTAGACTCATCTTTTACTGAAGGAAAAGTGCTTTTGCTAATAAAGTTCACCAGATCTGTTGAGTGAAATAAGCCAGACCAGCAAAACCACTTTGAAATTCTGTACTCGGGCTTTGGCTGCCAACGAAATGTCAGTTCTACCTAATTAGTTTACCTATACCAGCAAGGGCTCATACTGTAGAGTTGGTTTATTTTCCTTTAGATTCTTGTAATTGTTCCACTTGACATTGAACCTGTGAATGGAAAACAGTGAAGATGGGGGATGTTCACAGAGCATGCACCACAGTCCTGCCGTCGATAGCATTTCAGCAAATGAAGCATCCTTCTGTGCCAATTCTTTTACCTGCAAGTAACTCCATTGATTTCAAGGGAGGTTCTCATATGAAGAAATATTCATCAGATTCAAACCTAAAACTAGGCTAATATAATGAGAAAACAGAGCTCAGGGTTCAGGTTTGGCTATATTTAAGGCAAACAAAATTCACATGCAAAGAATGCTGTCGTATAATGTGATTTTTGTCCACTAGATATGCTGATGACAGGTTTGAGTGCTTAGTCAAAGCCTTGTAAGAAATTATCCATAATGATATAGATCTTTGAGCTTGGGTTACAGATCTTTAGGTCATTAAACATTACATATAATTCACTGGGGAGATCAGTGCTATGTTCTGTGATCTCTAACTTAAATGCTTTCTGTAGCACCTACTATGGCTCATTAAGCCTAGAACAAACACTAACTGGGGATCTCTTTCTTAGATTTATTATTGTTCTGATCCTGATTCCCTTACCTTCATTAATAGTCTCTGTGCTGCAGAATCCCTCAAAGATGTTGCAAATCCAAGGAAGTTCTGATGGATAGCTTGCCTGGAGCACATAATAGATTGTAAAGCAAGACTGTCTGCCTAGGCATAGCTCCAGTCAGGTTGTCATGAGGATGGAGCAGCATATCAAAGCCTTTTCAGGAACCTTTGTCATATTCTTGTGCTACAGAGGTTATACATCCTATACAGTGAGGTGAAGCCTCCTTTTGTTTACACGCACACGGCTTGCCCATCTTCACAAGAAGCTGGATTGTAAAGTCAGCAGGACTTCAGAGAAGTGAGAGCTGAGCACGTCTAAGGTAGCACCAGCTCTGCAGCCTAGGATGTACCAAACCTTCTAAAAGCACCCTTGAAGTTTTCTAGTGTTGCTAGTAAGCGCAGGTAAGGCTATGAATACTGTGTGTTGCCTGCCTGCTGTGATGTTGTGCTGTATTAATTCTGGGCTCACATTTTGCCCATGTTCTCTGATCTCTCCAATGAGATGTTGTATCACATATTTACTGCTCAGAAGTAGTTTAGAAAAGCTTGTCACAGATTCTGGCTCTAAATGCTATGGTGCAGGTTTGGATGGAAGAGCTGGCTAAAGCCTGGCATTACACGTTTCTTTTCCTTTAGTGCTGCTGATGCTGAATATTAAGCCATTCCTGCTAT